>NW_026048455.1:4337500-4494122 GCF_023864345.2 Schistocerca serialis cubense | reverse complement strand
ATGTTCACCCCCACATGCAGTTTGTTTTTCCCCAGCACGATGGCATCTACCAGCAGGACACAGCAACTCCTCACTATACTCGTAGCTAGAGGAACACCAGGTTGAGATTAACATATTCTCATGGTCGCCAGACACCCCGGATTTAAAACCATTTGAGAATGTGTGGGGGACCACCTTGATCGAGCTGTTTACGCAATGGATCTTCAACTGAGAAACTTGGCACAGGTGACCGCGGTACTGGAGTCGGCATGGCTCAACATCACGGTCGGTATCTTCCAAAAATCCATTGACTCTCTCCCTGCTTGTCTCGTAGCAGTCCGCCCTGAAAATCGATGTTATTCGGGGTTTTGACAGGTGGTAACATTAGTGTGCCTCGACAGTGTGACTAAAGAGTCTTGTAGGTCTTGCAAAATATTAAGTTAATATGTTACCGCTTTTACATGTTCTGCTCTTCTCATTACATGGAACTATGTCAACGTGATGCTGAGCTTAGCTTCTGTATTTAGAATAGTACACGTTTTGAAAGTGGTTCAAATGGCTCTGAGCACTATGGGACTTAGCATCTGAGGTCATCAGTCCCCTAGAACTTAGAACTACTTAAAACTAACTAACCTAAGGACATCACACATATCCATGCCCGAGACAGTATGCGAACCTGCCACCGTAGCGGTCTCGCGGTTCCAGACTTAGCCCCTAGAACCGCTCGGCCACTCCGGCCGGCAGTACACGTTTTGACAATTTTAAAATGCTCCTTTTCTCGACAATTATCATCCTAACTTCTTTATACTTTGCGCTCTTAAAATATTCTTCAGTACAGGATATTACTTTTTTTTTATAGCTGAATGGAAGTATTTTCCACCTCTAAGTTTGTAAAACATGGAAGCTATCATAAATGTTACTATTTCTGGTAAAGAACTGTCAGCAAAGTGTTTATACAATATTAAAAAATAGCATTATATGTTTAAATGTAACACAAGGAACTAGCGATTTAAGAGTTCTTATATGGTTTTAGTATCAACGCATGACAACACTGAGGAGTACCCCATGTCAGCACGATTGTAGCTATACTATGTGCGAATCAGTTTTCGGTGGAGCAGAGAGTCCGCACACCTCATAGAGTACGAAACGGAGGAAAACACAACACACGATTTGCGCAAGAGGCTGACTGGTGAGCACACGGAAAATAGAGCACTGAGCGAGACGAAATCTCTGTCCGTGGGCGTCGAAATCAGTGTCAGAAGTGCTGCGTCAGGCCTACTGCCGCCAGAAGGTGAACACCTAAATCAGTGTGAAACTTCCCCTTTGAACAATTCTACAGGACTGTGCTTAACCTGACACACAATATTTTTAGCGCAACGCAATCTGACTTTCAAAATTCCCTACTAAAGAATGGCCCTGACAAACATTAAACTATACCTTTCACAAATCACTTACCTCACAAAAATCTTCGCTGCTCAAGCTACTGCAGTACAGCGAGCGCCACTACTGCCGGCTAAATAGAAGATTCAAACTACTGAAGGCACTAACTACTGATAGGGATAGTTAGCAAATGAAAGATATTAATAGAGAACAATCAATGTATTTACCTTAATATCATCACAAGTCATAATATATATATCAGTTCATGACAAATTAGAAACCTCCGCCATCTCTCTCCCCACATCCACCACTGCTGGCGGCTCACCTCCAACTGTGCAACGCTACGCGCTGTTAACAGCCCAGCTGCCGCTGCCCAACACTACAATGGCAGACAACAATGCAAACTAGCCACAGACTGCACACAACACAGCCAGTGATTTTCATACAGAGGTGGCGTTACCAATAAGAAATCCTAAACAGCCTACTTACATAGAGAAAACATAAACAGCCTACTTACATAGAGAAAACATAAACAGCCTACTTACAAGTGCTCTGTCCATGACACGCTTTTCACACTCCCTCCGTGACAATGTTCCGCTGCGATAACCATGGCAGCTTCAGTGTATCCATCTCGACGTCTACCGGTGGAGATACTAAGGCAGTAATGAGGAAGCATCTCAGCTACGTCAGTTCTCTCTTATTTTCTACGTTGACTGTTTCAAGTCTGTCTCTGTCTGTTTTCTGACACAAGCATTTCTGATACGCCCTGCTAAACCCGCATGAGAGGACAGGTAGTTTTAGTTGTGGAAAACGGCCAAAACAAGCGGCTGTCTGTTACACTCGAACATACAACCTTTTATTTGATCAAACATTACAAGAGCCAAGAAAAATAAAAAAAAAACACACATCTTTAGTTTTGGAACTTAATTAGCGTCTGAATGCGACGTACCATCTCATGCCATAAGAGCAAGACCACTTTAATTTAAAAACGGCTGAAACCAGTAACTTATAGCTCAACCAAAATCAGAAATTTAAAAGGCAAAGCCTTATCTTAGAACAGCTCCTTAATTAGGCTGAAGGCCCAAAGAATCTAACACTTTAAGAGCAAACCCCTTAAATTCAAAATTGGCTGAAGGCCCAACACTTAAGACTCAATAACATTAATTTTAAAAATGCCAGAGGCTTTACGTAAAACAGATCTTAAACTGGGCTGAAGGCCCAAACAATCTGACAGCTTAAAAGCAGAACAACTTTAATTCAAAATGGGCGGAAGGCCCAAAGAATCAGACACTTTAAGAGCAAAACAACTTTAATCTAAAAATCGGCTAGAAGCCATACAAATACAAACAACAAGAACAAACAAGAAAAGGCAGTACACCCAAGGGCGCTCAGAAGTTCCGAGGGTTGGCCTGGAATTCAAACACTAACGCTCGTTTAGGTGAGACAGGCAGTCGGCCCAAGCACTGTCGATCCAACGATAACCCAACTGACAGACAGTCAACGGACCCACCGACAAGATAACCTCCACTTTACCCGACCAGCACACAACAGGGAGTTCAAAGGAACAACGTAGAAGGTATTGGCGCCCACAACCAATGATACATTGAGCTGTCAAACTGCACACCGTGCTGGACAGCGACAACACGATGAGGAAATTACGCAGCCTGAATTTACGTCAACGGCCAGGGCAGGTAACTGGAACGTTAACGGCCACAAGACAGAAGTCTCCGCTGGTGCACTTCAATTCAAATAACCAAGTACAGTTTAACTCCACCGGAGGGTGGCTAAAATTTGCCAATTTGAAAACACGTGTTGTTGCTCGTGGGAATATCCCAACAGCCAACAACGAACTCCAAAGATACAGTGTGAACAGATTAAATCAAAACTCAACTTTCATGTCCAGGATCGGCGTGCCACGAAACTCGTAGCAATGGGAGTAGCACCACACAGTCCGACACTGCAAAGAGGCCGCCAGCGGGCCCAGTCAAACCGCACGCCATGGAGATTTCCTCACTGCTCCACGCCAACAGACCTACAGCCCACACACAGCCCAGGTGGAAAGTATAAGCTCCAGGCTACAGATAGTCCAAGTGCGAATAGCAATACACATTGTGCTGCCTCCCATGGAAAGAGAGGATAACAGCATAATTGTGATAAATGAGAGAAATTAAACACAGGATAGGAACCATGGTTTAATCCAACGCATAGCATGAGCCAGGCATGGCTCAAATTTATATTCCAATTTCTTCTTGAGCCTCTTCAAATACTTCTCAGAATGAGATACAGACAAAATCTTGACCTTTTTCTACTCTGAGACGTATTACCTTACATTTACCACAAGTAAACATAAATCGATAATACACTTTCCAGTCACGTTAATGTGACCAGCTATAAGAAGACAGAATAACTACCTTTTGCAGCACGGACCACTGCTAGAAGTGCCGGAAGAGAGTCACTGAGTTTGTAGAAGGTACTGAAAGGGACATGGAACCGTATCAGCTGCAGTGCCATGGAATGGTGGACTAGTTTTCTAGGCTGTGGATTCATGATCGAGGTCGTCCCACAGAGGCTTGATTGTGTTGAAATCCGGGCAGTTTCGTTGCAATGGCACTAATGCAAACTCACCCTGGTTCTCTTCGAACCACGCATACATAATGCGAGCTGTGTGATACGTGGCTTTGTCCTACTGGTAGATGCCATCGTGCAGAGGGGAAAACAAACTACGTGTACTGGCGGACACGTTAACCAACGATATATGCATACTTGTGTCGATTCTCTGTGCCTTCTAGAATGACAAGATCTCCTATGAAATGAGACGAAAGCACTCTCCAGGCTATAATGCTGTCTTTTGCGGCAGGGACACTTCCGAAAATTGTTGAAGGGTGTTCGCTTTCGGACTTTTCAAGCCAGACACGCCAACGACTATCTGTCTAATGGAGAGTAAAACGTTATTCATCTGAATGAACGTGCAGTTGCGAATCGACGTCCGAATTCCAGTCTTCGTCGCCGATGGAAAGCAGTCAGTATGGGTGCATTAACCAAGCACCTGCTGTGTAATTCCATATGCAGTAACGTTCGCCGAACGGTCTTTGAAGAGACAGTGTTGGTAGCCCCGTGTTTCATTTGGGCGCTCAGCTGCTCAAATTTGCACCGCTATTCCCAAGTACACATCTCCACAGTCGTCATCGACACTGTCATCTATGACCCGTTGTGCACCTCCGTTGCCTCGGAGCCCATTTTGAATTGCACGGTATAACTTTACCATGGTGGCACTCGACCAGTTTACAAATTTAACAGTTTCGGAAATGCTTCCACTCTTAGCCCGATAGTCGATAATCGCGTTATTTATGACGTCTGATAAATCTCTTCGTTTCTGCATTACGGCGACAACTACACTGTTTTTCGCGTCTTATCGACACGCTTTACACACCCTCCACCGCTAGTGCAGCCACCTGCTGTCCGTGCACTGTTATAGGCCATGGTCACATTAATGGGCTGGATAGTGTGTTATGTCTTATTACTTGTGCGAAATTAAAACAGTGTGCAGCTATGAACTTTATTAGATCATGTCCTTGCAGTTTGCAATAATGTTTCTTCTGCCGTATACTTGTGTATTTATTAGCTTTCACGTTGCTTCATTTCTTCACAACCACCCCATCACCCATATGTCTGGGAAGGGGAGGGTCTTCGGTCATCTAAACATCATTGTATCGTAATGTATTCAGTAGGAACAGATGACACCGTTACGGTCATCAGTGGTAATCCAGAGACGTATGACAAGCGGTTTTTTTCTCTTTCATTTCCATCAACATCGCAGTGAACGCTCAGGTTCATTATTAACATAGCGACAGCACCACAACTGACACTCAGTCATTATCTCACCTTCACGAAACATTTACACTGACGCAATCCGCAATGGAATGGGGACCATTGTGTGAGACTATAAAAACGTTTCCATAAGTAAATGGCAAGCGAATCAGATGACAACCAAAATTCATTGATATCTGATAGTTTTAGTGATCCGTTAGTCCGATGAAGCCTGTTGATTTCGAAGGCCCAGGTTTCTCTCTCTCTCTCTCTCTCTCTCTCTCCCTCTCTTCCTTTTATTTGGATAATGGACCATAATAACAAAAGCATGAGAATAAACTGTGCAGAAACCCATCGAGCCGTTGACAAGACGCAGAAAAAGGAAATGAAATTATCTAAGGCAATATTTAGGTAAATGTCACAGCCATGGAAATCGGCTTTAGAATTCGGTATCGAGCGTATTTATTTTACTTACTCGTGCCACTAATGACCTGGCACCAGCTTCTCAATTTAAAGGCTCGCATTTTACGTGTCTTTATTTCAATTGCCTCGTGAAGGTGAGTAAGTATTTGATACAGTATCTATAGATGTAATAAAATTTTAACTGTCCTATGTCTGTACATACGAGATATTTAAGAAAGCTTAATATGAGGGGTATTTATAACAGCAGTAGAAGTCAGAACAATTATTCTTAAAATATTTGTCTGTCTGTCTGTCCGTATGATCACGCGAAAGCTACTGCACGAAATTGCATGCGGTTTCTACAGTTATATTGTTGGACGTCTAACTTAAAATCTGGTAAATATTTCATCTTGATATGTCACCTAAAACCGAGTTATCTACACATACAGTGTTTTCTTTAACTGGATGAGTACAGAGAAACTGGAATCCATAGAAAGAACAGAATACTGTCTTAGAAACCTTTAGGTACTTTTTGATGAAAACAGTTCTGTCATAATCAAATTTTTGGGCAAGCTTGTGGATCTATGAACTTTTGTGTAAGGTTCATTTCATTGTACTGAAAGAAAAAATTCGGGACAGCATAAATTTTACAAAACTACATTAAACCAGAAGAGAAGTGATAGGATTTTTGAACTTTTTATCATCATAATAACAATGTGAAGCGTTTAATCCCATTGTCCACAGATATTCTTGAATCACTGTTGTCAAATTGACCGGACCGATGCTACCACTTATCCGTTACAATTTCTTAACTCCCTTTCTGATGCTGGACTCACTGCGCTTAACATCGCTCCGAAGATGGGTATTCCGATTATACTGCTTCGGTCATTAACCCATCCGAAGCTGTGTAATGGAACTTACCTTAAAGTGGTGCAGCTTCATAATAGTATTACGAAAGGTGAACGTCTCACGAGCAGTGGAACTGGTGAAATAGTTTTCATACTTCCCCCCCCCCCTCCCCACGCACACATTCCGAACATTTCACATCTTCCCTCTCTACTTCAAACATGTGCTGTTTCTCGCAAGCATATGCTTCACCATGACTATCAACGAGTCGCAAACACAGACGCTTCGAGCCTTCGGCGTCGACCTCAGGACGAACTGTCTCTCACATGGACAACTCTACGTATATCGCACACGGGTCTCTAGCTCAGGTAATGCGTTTATTATGGCTCCTAAGGACAAAACGTCAAATCCTGTGTATAAAGAAAATCTCTAATTTTCGGAATTTCTTTAAATACAAATGTAGGTTCTTCCCCTATCAAAGTCTACTGGAATTTCATATTGCAAATATTTGTATCTGTGCTTACAAACACATCAATTCTTTATCGCTGCGTGCTTTTGACAGCTTCACCATCAGTTTTTTGCTTCCGTTTTTCCCAGCGATGATAAGCTTAAGGATTTTTCAGAATTGACTCGGGCCCGTTATCAACGCGGACGAAGTCGCGGGCGAAACCTAGTTACTAATATAGCTGCTATTTATGATGATAAGAGAGGAGGAAGGAGGTCAACACGTTACTGGCAGATACCCTACCCCTCTCCATGTCTCAATCATCATCATAATTATACGAGTATATCGTCATACCATGGGATATTCTGGAGGATCTTGAACTGAACCAAGGACATTAGTGTAACGAGTTGATGATCAGGAAGGGCACCTGCTGTTTCCTCCCTCCCACCCACCTTGCTGGTTCAAAGATACTTTCAACCCCAGGGGTTCCATCTAGATGGTAAAGTTAGAAAATATTTTGCAAAAGGGGTTGTAACTAAATATGTCCAACATTTCCTAAACAACTGGACCGGTTTCAGCCAAATTTGCTATACACATCACTTGTTCACCTGGCTCCGAAATGGCTTGAGGGGGGGGGGGGGGATGAAAAAGGAACACAACGCATAAAGTGCAGAAACCAAGATTTTATGCATCCAGTATTAGAGAATGAGAGCAGTTACCGACTTCCAACGGACTTTACACATAATTTGAAACACTTGCCAAATTTTGTTTCGCTGACACTCCCCGCAGAATGCTGAAAGGAAAGAGGTTATCACTTACTACATATTTTATATTCACGCTGTAAAACTGCTACATCAGGCGTAACGTTTTTATTTGTAACATTCTTAGTACAACCTCTTTTTGGAACACTTTTTGCAAGCAGTATCCATACATCCCATCGATGTGCTGGGAAAATTATATCATTGAGCGACAGATAGTTCAGGAGATGTAATGCCATCAACATTGAAATGAGTGATAATCTGCCGCATTAGGCATGATGTTTACATTTATTACTTCTTAACTACTTACTCCATTCGCAGTTCAATTGTTCGACGCATAACTCAGGAGATACGTGGTCATAAACACTTATGTGCGTGAAATCTAGGATTTTTTTGAAACGGAGAGAAAATTTCTCAGGCTATACTCACTCAGTGTTTGATAAAGAGAGCAATTAGCAACATCTGGCAAACTTTAAACATAATTTCAAATCTTTCATAAACTTTTTCTGACTTACATGCTTAACATCGAGTATTTAACACAGTAATCAGAAGTTCCAAACTATTAGATGCAGTGGAATTCGGGTCTTTAAAGAATTAGGTGTTTAGAGGTTGCTTACGATCTGGAAAGAAGCACTGTAAGACTAAGATCTACCAGCATCCCCTTGCGGTGGTAATGGAAACGGGGTAGCGTTGAGGCATAACTCAGTAACACGTGGAGCAATTGCATCCAAATTTTTTCGGTACATGAATTGTTATTTGTCTCAAGATACTGCGGAAGTAAGATTCTTCTCTACCATTAAGGGGTGGACGTGTTGGTAAGTCTATTAGTATTAGACTTGGATAAATTTTAACGGTATGAAGTGCAATTATCTCTTATCTGTAATCTTCAATGTGTCAGTCATGTCGTGAGACTCAACACAGCAACGAGCCAATAACACTAGCCAACAGTAAAAATGTGACTAGAATGAAATGAATGATTTTTTAGTGTACCGACCACGTTGATAACGATAACGACAATGAAATACTCGAATTAGCTGCCATTTCCCAGTTAAAGGAAATGTGCAACTAATTATAATTATATTTTATTAAGGTTCATAAATATAGGCTTCGAAATCCCGCTGATGGTAGAAAAAGTTATGAAGTTTCAAGCACCAGTAGGTGTATGTATTCTGACGTTATTTTTAGCCGGAGCTCGTAGCGACAAGAGGAAGCGAAGAGGAAGGGTGGAGCCTAGTATGTTTCATTTAAGCATACTTTTAGCCTGTTACAAGCTGTGTTCTGTTCATGCATTGGAAGAAATTGTTACTGAAGTGTACTTAGTTTGTGTGGCCGTTGTAATTCCTGTGATTCAAGATGTCTCGCAAATGTTTAAACAGTGCTGACAGCGCCAGCTGGAACCGTGCCACCGCTTCGGTCGCAGGTTCGAATCCTGCCTCGGGCATGAATGTATGTGATGTCCTTAGGTTAGTTAGGTTTAAGTAGTGCTAAGTTCTAGGGGACTGATGACCTCAGAAGATAAGTCCTATAGTGCTCAGAGCCATTTGACCCATTTTCTGAAGTGCTGAGAGTATTTGCTACAGCCGGCCGCGGTGGACGAGCGGTTCTAGGCGCTACTGTGCGGAACCGCGCGGCTGCTACGGTCGCAGGTTCGAATCCCGCCTCGGGCATGGATGTGTGTGATGTCCTTAGGTTAGTTAGGTTTAAGTAGTTCTAAGTTCTAGGGGACTGATGACCTCAGATGTTAAGTCCCATAGTGCTCAGAGCCATTTGAACCATTTTTTATTTGGTACTTTTGTGGACAGGCTACAGTGAAATCGCAAAGGAGGCAAACAGTGCCTTGTATTAGGAAGGCTCACAGGCTGTACTTTGGGTGTGAAATCGGGGAACAGGATAAGCCCTGAGCTCCTAGCGTATGTTGCATACACTACGTGATCAAAAGAATCCGGACACCCCCAAAAACATACGTTTTTCATATTAGGTGCATTGGGATGCCACCTACTGCCAGGTACTCCATATCAGCGACCACAGTAGTCATTAGACATCGTCAGAGAGCGAATGGAGTGCTCCGCGGAACTCACGGACTTGGTGTCACGTTTTTCATACGTCTGTATGCGAGATTTCCAATGTTTCTGATGTGATAGTGAAGTGGAAAGATGACGGGACACGTACAGCACAAAAACATACAGACCGATCATGTCTGTTGACTGACAGAGACCGCCGACAGTTGAAGAGGGTCGTAATGTGTAATAGACAGACATCTATTCAGTCCATCACATGGGAAATCCAAACCGCTTCAGGATACAGTGCAAGTACAAGTTAGGCGAGAGGTGATAAAACTTGGATTTCGTGATCGAGCGGCTGCTCATAAGCCACACATCACGCCGGTGAATGCCAAACGATGCCTCTCTTGGTGTAAGGAGCATAAACGTTGGACGATTGAACAGTGGAAAAACGTTGTGTGGAGTGACGGATCACGGTACACAATGTATCTTTCCGATGGCAGGTTGTGAGTATGGCGAATGCCTGGTGAATGACATCTGCCAGTGTGTGTAGTGACAACAGTAAAATTCGGAAGTGGTAGTGTTATGGTGTGGTCATGTTTTTCATGAGGAGGGCTTGCACCCCTTGCTATGTTGCGTGGCACTATCGGAGCACAGGCCTACATTGATGTTTTAAGCGCTTCGTGTTTCCCACTGTTGAAGAGCAATTCAGGGATGGCAACTGCATATTTCAGCATAATTGAGCACCTGTTCATAATGCACGGCCTGGGGCTCAGTGGTTACACGACAATAACATCCCTGTAATGGACTGGCCTTCACAGAGTCCTGACCTGAACCCTATAAAACACCTTTGGGATATTCTGGCATGCCGACTTCGTGCCAGGCCTCACCGACGGACACGATACCTCTCCTTAATGCAGCATCCTGTGAAGAATGAGGTGCCATTCCCCAAGAAACCCTCCAGCAAGCTGTCATCAAGGCTAAGCGTGTCCCAACACCACATTAAATGCCAGCATTACCTATGGAGGGCGCCACGAACTTGTAAGTCATTTTCAGCCAGGTGTCCGGATACTTTTGATCACATAGTGTATATGCTGGGAAAATATGTCACTTACCCACATGTTCAACACCTCCCCATAAGCCCCTGGCCCCATAACAACCAAACGTGATACACTTATTACTTACAATTGGGAAATAAATTGTGTGGGGCTAAAAGCCACCAACCTCTCATCGGTATGAGGTGAAAGTGGGGGTAATAAAGGTGTGATAGACGTAGATAGGGCGGAGGAGGAGGAGGACAGAGAAAGCTGGACAGAGAGATATGGGAGAAGGTCATTGACGAGAGAGGAAGGTGGACAAGAACTAGAAAGAGGGAGGAGGATATGGGCAGAGAGGAAGGGTAAGAGGAGATAGGCAGAAAGAGGGAGATAAGAGGATATGGATAGAGAGAGAGGAAGGAGAGAGAGACAGAAAGAGGGAGAGAGGAGGATATGGATAGAGAGAGAGAGGAAGGATATGGACTAATAAAACATGTGAATTAATAAATACCCAGGAAACGCTGGTAGTTAAACAAAACAGACTTACGCGATATGCTGAATAACTTACAAAATAAGCATATCGCAATGTACAATTCTCGTAAACAAGACATTATTAAAAACGTAACACAGAATCTACTTGGGCTCACCTGTACTAGCACACATTGCAGGTACCCTGGGAAACGTAACCTGTTCACTTGTTGGCGTTGAGAGTAAACAAATGGAAACGCAGGGAAATTCTCACCGGTCATCCAGTTAACAGTCTTCGGTTGAAAGTTTGCTCGACTACAATATACACCAACGGAAATAAGGTGCCGAGAATGTAGGTTAGCAGAATAGCACCTGAAATAATATTTTCTTATTTACAGCTACAGAACTACTTTTAAACTGTTAGTTCTGTACAGTAAAGGCAGTCCGTGATTAAAAACAGCATCACAATTACTCTTCTTTCACTATGATCGAAGTGTGTACTAAGACAGAAGGGATGTACGAAAAGCAATAACGTGACACAACCGACCTTCCCGACGGATGTTTGGATGTTTTCGCGTCTTGTAGCGACGCTTCCGGAAAGCAGAAGTTTGAACTCGAAGTCATCGTAATGCTCGCAGAGAGAAAGCTGCTAAGTTACTGTTCCAGCTTCTGTTGTATGTAACAATGAATCCATACGTGAGCACATGACAAGGAGACTGGTATTTCTAACAACCCAGCTTTCTTCGCCTTCTGACACCACTTCCATTCTTATCATGTACATTTTACATTTACACCATAGTTCTTTCTTTCTTTCTTTTTTTGCCAATGAATGTTACTTGTCGAACAGAGAACATGCATTACAGGTCCACGAAAACACCCGATCCAATGGACAGTGTAGAGCCAACTTCTGGTTTGGGATGCTACGCACTACAGTTTACGATGCGTATTCCATCAATGGTAACGTTAACGATCGGGCATGTTCCAACTGTTCCCCATGAATTCTTCATCTTTTGAATAAAGTGCGTATACGAACCAGAATGATTACGTTGTGCCAACACGATGAATGTCCAGTACATAATGCCTAGCGTGCACGTCGTATCTGAAGGTACCCTGCCAGGTACACCATTGGCGGATAGACCTACTGACTTTCCTTACTTAACTGCTCTGGAATTTTTTGTTTGAGGATGGATAAAAGACGCTGTCTAGTTCGATGTTCCATCAAGTCTTGAGAAGATGAAGGAATGTGTCATTCTCTCTTGTAGTACTTGCAGCAGGAAACACGGGAAGCACCTATGAATTGTATCGTACAACATATGGACTTTTGTGTCACTGTCACCGCTGAACATGTTTGAATGTTCTATACTTTTTTGCCACAGTGAATTAAAGTACTCCAGAATCGTTGAAGAAGACCGTTTCTGTTTCATACCTAAATCACTGAGGTGCCAAAAGTCATGGCATAACGTGCAATATCGTGTCGGGCCTCCTTTTGTCCAACGTAGTGCAGCAATTCTACGTGACATGAACTCAACAAATCCTTGGAAGCCCCCTGCAAAAATATTGAGCCATGCTGCCCCTGTAGTCGTTCATAACTGCGAAGATGTTGCTGGGCAGGGCATTGTGCACGAGCTGACATCTCAATTATGCCCCGTAAATATTCGATGGGGCTCATGTCGGGCGATCTGGGTGGCCAAATCTGAATTGATCTGAATGTTCCTCAAAACCCACCGGGAACGACTGTGGTCTGGTGACATGACAAGGTTGACTGGGAACGTGAAGTTCATCAACGGCTGCAAGTAGTGTCCTAGTAACCGAACATAGCCATTTCCAGTCAATGGTCGGTTCAGCTGGATCAGAGGACCCAGTCCAATCCATGTAAACACATAGCCCACAACATTATAGAGACGCCACCAATTTGCACTGTGCTTTGTTCACAACTTCGGTCCATGGCTTCGTGGGGTCTGCGTCACACTCGAATTCTATCATCAGCTCTTAGCAACTGAAATTGGGACTCACCTAAGCTTTCCAAGGTTTTCTATTGTGTAGGGTGCAACATATATCGTCAGAATCCCAGGAAAGGCGCTGCAAGCTGTGTCCTACTGTCGACAAAAGCAATCATATAGGTCGTCTGCTTCCATACTCTATTAACGCCTAATTTCGCCGCACTGTCCTAGCGGACAGGTTCGTCGTACGTCCCACATTCATTTCTGCGGTTATTTCACACAGTGCTGCTTATCTGTTAACACTGACAACTCAACGCAAACGCCGCTGCTCTCGGTCGTTAAGTGAAGGCAGTTGGCCACTGCGTTTTCCATGGCGAAAGGCAGTGCCTGAAATTTGGCATTGTCTACACACTCTTGAAACTGCGGATCTCGGAATATTGAATTCTGTAACAATTTCCGAAATGGAAGGTCCTATGCGACTAGCTACATCCACCATTCCGCGTTCAAAGTCTGTTAATTTCGATCGTGTGGCCATAATTATGTCGGAAACCTCACATGGAGCACCTGAGTAAATATGACAGATCCGCCCATGCCCTTTAATAGCTTTTGTACGCGATCCTGCCGCCATCTGTATAAATGTATATCAGTATCCCACAACTTTTGTCACCTCAGTGAGTAATGCTGTATTTACGTGACTACGTTTTATCCCTCTTGAGGGAAGGAAGGAAGTTACCATTTGAAACAGGCGTACTGCTATTCATATCTTGGTAAACAAAGATAAAGGCAATCGTGCTGGTTAATGTCTCCCTTGTAGCTGAACAATATTTTAGTTAATATATTTTTTATTTTTATTTAGGACCAAAAGTTATTTGGGGTGATCAAGTTAGACGGCACATACAGTACATGAGATTCTTAGCATACATAAATTAGACATGTCTCGTGTCTTTTTTAAAGTTTTGGGATATTCAGCGTTACTACAAAGCGTCATAAAAAAGTTATAGGACGAATAAAGGGCTGAGGAAACGGAATGAAACTTCACTGACTGAGAGAGTATACGTTACTATTTCAGTGATTACAACTTCGTGTCAAATTTAGGAAGAACTAGGCAGTATGGGCACACTTATCAATACCTGTTGCGCCCTCTCTGGTCTGGATGCACACACTGATTCCGTTGGGAACTGTGTCGTGAGAACACGGTATTGTTCTCTTAGATGATCTGGCCTATACTGTTGTAGCTGATACTTGGATACTGGCTCTGCGACAGAGTTGATTCCACTTATTTTCTGTTGGGACAGAAGTGGGGTTCTTGCTGCTAATGGAAATACCTCAAAAGCGTGCGAACGGTTCATAGTGATACATACCGTGTGCTGATGAACATTGAACCATTGAAAAATCGCACCACGGTACTGTCGCATGTGAGTTAAGACATCAGCACTCAGGATGTCCATGAAGTACCTCCGTGCTATCGAAGCTACCTCGATCATTACGAGCTATGAGTTGAAGTCACATTTAATTGGCTCCCCACACCATGACACGAGGAGTAACGCCACTGTGTAACGTTGGAAGCGTGGAACCTCTCTCCAGGTCTCCATCATAGTCACCGATGGTTGTCAGGCGGGATAGTGCGGAGCCACGGTTCATTGCTGAACATAATACAACATCATTCAATGGCAGTCAAAGCTTCCAGGACACGGCACCTCTGGAGGCACAGCCTTTTGTGTTGTGTTAACAGCAGACCACACTTGGGACGGTAAGTGCCTTCTCTGTGAGCTTCTGGTCACCGACAAATGGTACAGGACGGTAAAAATATGTTTCATTGAGTTTGTTACTCATTCTCAGATGGCAGGCGCAAATGTGAAAGTTGTGATGTGCCTGGTGAGTAGTAAGTGGGTGACTTGAGCGCAGTTGCAGATATATGGTAGGCTGATTTACCTTTGTTAACTAATTCATTTTTATTTTCTTATTATGGGCCACTTGGGTGCAGTTGCAGATATTTTTTAAAGCATGATGACTGCGCACACTAGCTACTAAAATTTTTTATAAACGCATTCAAACCATAAAATTTTTTAAAAATTTTCAACTAAAATTCTATGCTGCGAATCATATTTCAAATTCTTTATACCATAAATTACCACATACATAAGCTTATCTTTCAGAATTTTATCAGTAAAATTTGCACACAACTTCATTGCAGATTTCTGTGTAGCTAATACATTCATTCTTCTACACACATTTATAACATAGATAGGATAATTTTCAATAAAGCTGAATGGATTCAAATTAACATCATCATTCAATTGTGTAGTTCTCTTAAAATCTAAGAAAGCATCATAAGCTTTTAAATAATTATTTGGCGGATCTAGATTCCACATTTCTTGAGGAAAAATCTCGTTTCTGCCATTTTTAATATAGATATTCTGTGATTTAACATGATCGAATAAGGAAGCATCAATGAGATGATTATTTTTCCTTTTTGTCTGGAAAACGACAAAGATGAAATAAGGCATATCAAATTCTGCAGAGTTATAGAAATTTGTAATATCTAACTCAAAATTTCTTTTTTCATCTAATCCAACGATCTGTACAGTCTGTGGTTCAAAGAAAGATATGGCAATTGATGGATTTTTAAGTCATCTTGTCCTAGTTCAAGCGAATATTCTGGTTCAAATTTAACAACAGGAACACGAATTTCCATTGATTCTACAACAATTTTACCTTCTTTTGGCAGTGTAGTCACATCTTCAACGCCAGTATCATTTATATCAGGCCAATGAAGAATACAATCTCCAGCACTTGATGACTATGTAAAAATAACTGTTAAATCTCCTTCCCACATTGTTTCTTTATAATCTTTAAAAAATCCACCGAATAATTCTAATGGATAAGGTACTTCATTTTTCTTACTTTTTATTTTTTCATTACTAAGAATATGGCCTTCCATGGTTAACTCATTGGCTATAGTTGAAGTCAATCGAATAAGAGCCGATGAAGAAATAAATGGAAATTCCATTCTAGATAAAATATTGTTACCTTTCTTTATGGTGATAACATCAAAGAGTTTTGCTACATAATTACCAATTAATTTTTTTATTGGATTTTCCATCATAATCTGTACCATCATTTCCAATAATACTGAAATTCATGTACAGTTGAGCATGATTTGGATGAACCCAACCATCTCCAATATTTATATTAATCTCCGTGTCCTTGTTGGGGAGATTCAAATTAATTTTCGTCTTTTCATTCACAGGGAATGAATAAAACTGATAACTTTCGACTTTGTTCATGATTTATTTAACAATAAAAAACATTAGCATCAGCAAAGCAGACCTTAGTCTGCGACTAAGAAATTTCTAAAATAACTCTTACACAAGCACCATTAAAGTCAATTAAATTATCGTTTTCATCAGTTACAGTAATTTCCAACTCCTGAACTGGATCAAAAATAGGAATATTTACAGGACAATTTGGTTCATGAATTATTGGTCCACCAAATTCTGCATTAGGCTTGAATGAAGCAATTATATTAGTTTCTCTGTGAAAATGATCAGTATGCTTTACATACATTCCATCAGCAATATTGAAATTTATATTTATTAATTCTAATGGAATAATTTTAGGAACATCTTTAGCAACAGCCTTTTCTTTAGCTTGAACAACTTGATTACTAAATCCAAGCACACTACCAATACTATCTTTTATATCCATGTACAATTTTACATCACTTTCAATAACAATGCTGTTTAAAATTTCATCTGCTTTGATGTGGATATTTAGCTTCTGCAAATGAATAAATTTTTTCAAGTTTTCAAACTATACTGACCTACAGGAATTTCTATCATTTCACCATCACAACGAAGTTTATTATTTCTCGGTGTAATATTTGGAGTTAGGAAAGTTGAATAAAAACCAACTAATGAAACAATACTAATACTGTTCCTTATTGGAACAGTTAATCTTTTTTTGAGAACAGATGACTTACCACTTAATTGAAATAATCTACTCATTTACTATTAAAATTTTTATTAATAAATGAGCAAAACAGATTGGGAACCAAAAATAAGACTTCCAGAAAAGAAGTTGAAAAATATACATGGTAAACATTTATCAAATTCTATTAGATGTGCGATAATTGAACCAAGTGGTTGTGGAAAAACTACATTAATGATTGATAATTATAGTTTAGCTCCAGAATGGTTAAATTGGAATAAAATCAATCATTTATTTGTTTATTAAAAATGCTTAGATCAACCAAAATACTTGGAATTTTTGAATGTATATGAAAAAATTGAAGAAAAAATAGCTACATTCATCGGTAATAATGAAGAAATTGTCCCATTATATCAATGCCTAGACAATTCTATTGTTGTATTTCATCATTTTATTCTTGAGAAACAAGATGATGTTAGAGAATATTTCACTAGAGATAGACACAAAGGTGTAGATTGTTTTTTTTAGCTAAAATTATTCAAAAATACCAAAACAGTTAGTTAGAGATAATTTAAATTTTTTAAATATATCTACACAAGAAGATACAAATTTAAATCATATTTACCATGAGTTTGTTGGTGGTGATTTGAAGTTCGATAATTTTAAATAAATGTGTAGTAGATGTTGGAATGATCAGTTTCGATTTTTCACAATAGGCATAACAAGAAAATCAATGATGGTAAATTTAGAAATAGAATACAACATTTCTTTTTTAATTAATGTTTTCTATTCTTAAATAAATGTTTGCAAAATAAGATCCACAAGTCGTTAAAAAAGCTAGACAGAACAGGAGAGTAAAAGAACAGTTAAAAGAAGAGTTTAGAAAATGGCAAAAACAACCAAGAACAGAGTATGAAAAATTTAAAAAAGATCTACCAGTTATCTATGCCATGGAACAAGTCAAACAAGGAATTGAAGGCTTAAGTGACAATGTTTTGAAAGCAATTGAAGAAAATGGTACCTTATTATTTTGATGAATTTAACGATGTTCCAGCGATTAAACATGCTGAAAGTGATAAAAGAGATTATACATTAAGTGAATCAGAAATAACAAAGTAGTTAGATAATTGTGATGAAGCAAGAAAACAGAAAGATGTTAAAAAAATAAACATAAGTGAAAGATTGTTAGAATACATTAATCATAGCGAAGATAAAGTTTTTGGATTAAAGCCTGTTGGTACATTTAAATTTATTGGTAGACTGCCTGTAAAATTTGAAGACAATAAATCAACAATTGGTAATAGAACATATAAAGGATCTGATGGATTAATGAATCTTTTAACTAAAAAACAAATAACTATGGATGACATGAACACACTATTCACAAGTTCTGATCTGTCAAATCATGCCGATATATTGATTGAATCAGAAGCATTATATTCTGACAATAATCCAAATAAAATAAAATCAGGTAAAGGTAATAAATATGAAAATTTGATAAAAGAGATTATTGAACTCTATTTTTCAAAAAAATGGCATCATCTGATTCAGATGAAAAAAAGGCAAAGGCTTGGTTAAAAAATACACAGAAAAAAAGAATTTTATATGTTTGGATGAATGATGTTAGGCAATTAATTTATAGATTAGCTGTAATTCATGGTGAAGAACTAGCTGGAAATAAGAATTATCACAATTAAAAAGTTAGAATAAAGCAAATGCTGACTAATAAATTTAGTGATTTCGTTATTAACAATCCAAAAGGAATTCCATACTTAATTAGAATTTTGAATAATCTTCCTCACACATTTTGGAAGTGTCAGAAACATGGTAAAGATTTTGTCAATTGGGTTTTGAATAATGTTCCAATGCCTGAGATGCATTTACCAAGATATAATTACTGCAGACCTTTTACTAAACTTTAAGAAAGACTTGAACGTGGTGACGCAGGAATAAATCCATTAGATGAAGCTTGTAAACAGCATGATATTGCTTACAGAGAAAATAAAGACATATGGCTGATAAAGAACTTCAGTTAGCTGCAAAAGAAAGAATGTATGCAAATGATGCTTCTTTAGGAGAAAAAATTGCAGCAACAGCAGTTAGAGGAATAATGTATGGAAAACGAAAATCAGGAATGGGTTTAGGCATGGATGACAATGGTTGGGGACTTTCATCTTTATTAAATGTTTAATCTATATAAATGAACAATTTTACAATTGATTAACTTTGCTACCTAGTGGCAAAACTAATTTGAATGTCATTTAAATTAAAGTTAAATAATGAACAATTAAATGCAATCGAGCCATTTTTAACAGAGGTACAAAGAAGGAGTAAAGAAAAGAAAGTTGGTGGAAATTGACTTATTCAATTAGGTATTCCTTTTGTTAAAAAATTATTCAATATCTAACAGAAAAGAAGGATGGTAAACTATTAACAAAACATGAAGGCGGATTTTTACCATTATTATTAGTCGCATTACCATATTTAGCAACTACTGGTTCTATAGCTGGTGGATCTGCAGCAATTGCAAATGCAGTTATAAACAAAAAGAAAGCTGATAAAGAATTAGAAGAACAAAAAAGACATAACTTAGAATAGGAGAAAAAAGCAGGTACTGGAACAAAAAAAATTTCCAAACCGTAATTAATAAATATCCTAACACATAAAGTAATTTTGATATAGAAGAACTTACTAAGCAATTAAAAATTAAAAACTTTTGTGGAGTATATATGGTTGATGAATTACCAAATAAGCCATTTAAAATTGAATGTGGTTTAGTAAATTTAGGTACATCTGATAATCCTGGTACACATTGGATTTGTTATTATAAAAATAAAGGTAAAAAAATTGTTTTTGATTCACTTGGTGGTAATATACTAAAACAATTAGTTAATTATTTAGGAAAAGATGAATTATATTACAATACAGAAAGAATACAAAATTTTAATGAAGTAATATGTGGCCATTTGTGTCTTTTTGTTTTAAAATTGCTTTGTGGAAATAATAATATTAATGATATTTTAGATTTAATTAATGGACATTTTAGGAAATAAGATGCATCAAAGTGAACATGTAGTTAATACATCTACATTCGATCTAGAAAAAATTGAAAATATGATTAAACGATTTGATCCAAAGATAACTTATTCCATTAAACAGTTTCAAAAAGAATTTAATTCTATTTTTAAAGTAACTAAAGGTTACATTGGTTTTAAAGGTAGATGACGTGCTGAAGTAAATGATCCAATTGGTGCAAAATATGTAGTTAACAAACATTGTTTTATTGATGAACTAATAAATTTTTTTACAAAACGGGAATACATAAGTATTTTAACGCAATTTAATAACTATGTTAATAAAGAGGAATATAACAAGTATCTTTTAGACTTAAAGGAAATAAATGATATTATGTATGGTATTATGGTGCATAATAATAAAAATATAAACCATATGAAAAGAAATCTTATTAATGCTTTAAATGAAATTGATTCAGTAGAAAGTTATGTTAAATAATTAGAACCAGAAATTAAAAATAGCTTCAACAAAAAAGTTAGTAAAAATCTAGAAGTATTGGAAAAATTAGATTAATTTAATATTTAATAAATTTTTTGACTATATAAATGAACAACCACACTTCACGTGACTATCACATTTATTGCTTGAAGTGTAAAAAATTCACCGATACACATAATCCATACAGATTAACAACAAAAAATGGAAGAGAAAGAATTGAAGGTCTTTGCAGAGTTTGTAAAAAGAAGAAAAGTAAATTCGTCAAAAAAATTTGGAGGCAAGGGACTGTATAATATTTGAGAAGAAATTATTAATGAATCACATAAACCAATGAGAAAAAATTTTACACAAAGAAACGAAATTTCGATCGGTATAGATCATATATGGCAAGCCGACTTAGTAGAAACGGATTCGGGCAAGTTGAAAGGAATTTCTAAAATAAACAAAGGATATTAGTATTTGTTGACTGTTATCGATGTAGTTTCGAAATTTGTTTGACCTGTTCCAGGTAAAGACAATACAGGTAGGAATGTGGCTGATGCATTCGAAAAATTATTCAGCTCCAGGAGACCAAAAAATTCTGCAGACAGATAATGGTACAGAATTTTATAACAAAGAATTTAAAGGACTGATGAAGAAATATAACATTAATCATTATTCAACTTTTTCAGAATTAAAAGCATCTGTTGTTGAATGATTGAACAGAACACTTAAAGGAAAGATGTGGAAGAAATTTGCTATACAAGGAAATTACAAATGGGTTGACATAATCTCGAAACTAGTTGACAAATACAATAACAAAGTTCTCCAATTTATAAAAATGAAGCCAATAGAAGTTAATGAAAAAATTTAAAGTCATCCAATTTGGAAAGGTTAATGTCTAATGAGAAAGTGAAATTTAAAAAAGGTGATTAAGTTAGAATTAGTAAACTTAAAAGACTTTTTGGAAAAGGATATACAGTTAATTGGCCAATAGAAATATTTGAAATTGAAGATGTTATTCATTCCAATCCATTTACATATAAAATGAAAGATATAAAAGGAAATTTTTATGAACAAGATTTACAGAAAACAAAATATCCGGATGTATACTTCGTTGAAAAGGTTTTAAGAAAGAAAGGAGCTAAAGTTTATGTTAAATGGTTAGGCTTTGATAATTCGCACAACAGTTGGGTAAATAAAGATAAATAATAATCGGTTGACCAAATCTATTAAAATTTTTATGTATAGAAAGGCCTACTGTAAGAATGAAAATGCTAGCACTTTCATTCTTTCTAGCTGAATGTTATCCGAATAAATCAATTAACTGATGCAAATGTGAATTATTTATATAATCTCAAAAGAGATGAAATTAGTACTGTTTATGAATACTTTAAAAAACAATGGCCATGAACTGCCCTAATGCTCAGTTTTAATATTAATTATTTCTCTTATCAGAATATCTTCATTTAAACTTGTCTCAAAATGATTTCCTTGAGAAATTATTAGTAATCGTTCTTTCATTAAATTATATGGATTTATTGAGTTTGGGTTCTTGATTCTCAAAATTATTTCCATTTCTGGATAATATGCTTGTAATACATTCAATCTAGAATTTACAGAACAATTTTGAGTTCTTGTAACATAATATGGATGCTCCCGCATATAATTTTCTTAATTAAAATAAATTTACTATGTTTATCTTTATTCGAGGAGTAGCATGACTATCAATAATTTCGTCTTTCTCATTAATTTGTTGTTTTAAGGTTTTAATGTCTTCTCTTCTTTTCTTTAGAGCGCACATCGCCATTTCTTTCTCAATTTGCAAATCTTCAATTTTTCTTGTAAGTTTTCGATTGTTGACTGTAGTTTGTATTCACCAAATTTTCTGATTGATGGTAAAACTTCATCTGTTACCCATTCTTTAAACTGTTTGGCTGCTGGCAATTTTGAACTTATAACTAAATCATAAAGACCATATTCTGTGATAAAAAGAGTTTTCACCTCAATATTATGGATGTCACTGCGAACGACATCCAAAAAATTTCTAAAATGTCGCCTATCTTCTATATCAACATTTTTAATAATTGCACATCTAGAATTAGAATATTCCAAAATATCACAAATGTCCTTTGCTTTAAACCATGGTTCGTAATTTTCATCAATAATTACTAAAATATTTTGGTTGTTATAAGTGAGTTTATTATTTTTTAGATCAATGTGTCTCCATTTATATAGAATTAAAATACATTAGTAAATTAAAATTTTACAGCAGGCACAGTTAAAATTTCATCATAAATATTTTTCCTTTCCTCATTTACTACATCAACAATATCATTGGATTGGTCACATAATTTCTCTACAAAGTGAGATAGAGTGCAGAAGTGTAAATTGTATATTTCTTTTATCTACTCTGTGTACACCAAAGTAAATATTAATCATTTACTCTGTTACTATATAATCACTACACTTATATTTTCTGACATAAAATATTTTATCATCTTTAGGTCTTCCTCTATTATAGCTTGATAATCTCTTTGAAAGAAAATTTTCAGATAATACACCACCAACTTTAAAATAATTTTTTTGGCATACTGCTTGGTTGTGGCAATGTATATAATTTGTTCTTTCTTCATCTCCACTGCATCAGATATTACATATTTCACTTGTAGACATTGTTTTTTTTCTTGCAACTCTGTTGCTTGTTGTTCGATAATTTTTTGAGATTTCTCTTTTTCGACAGATGTTGTGTATTTTAGAAAATCAACAAATATTTTGTCAATGGTTAGATAGTACTTTCTCACTTGCTTGCATTGTTTTGTGTTGAAAGACATAACAGATTCTTTAAAATTGGCGACAGTCAAGAGAATCCATTTCTTCTGGACGAGATAGTTGGGTTTCAAGAGTTTCTTCTCTACTTGAATGTATTCGTATTCTAAAATGAGAGGATCATCATGTTTGATCTCGATGAAGGGGATTGCATTGTCTTTGAGGAATTTAACATAATGTTTCTTGTTTTGTCTTAAGTTTTCAGACGTCAAATTATTGACCACTGAATTTCCATACAAAAACTCAAGAATGTCGTTGATGATCAACACGTTCATCTCTTCAAACAAAGAAATCCAAATGTCATTGAACCAACTTCCTAAACTTAACTCATAATTCCTTTCTTGAATGAATTCGAAAATGTTCAACATGGTCCATTCTGTACTTGCGACTTCTGCCATTTATATAGAATTAAAATACATTACTAAATTAAAATTTTTAATTTTACAGGGTTCTAGCTCGAATCCCTGCAATTCAGGTCACGAATTGCTTAGTACATTCTAGCTTTGAACCATGGATTATTAACTACCTTGTTGAGATCAAAAATTATCATTAATATACAATTAAAATATATTAGTAAATTAAAATTTTTCAGGCATCTGCAACTTCCTTAATAGTGTGTCATTAAAGATAACCATTTCCTTTTCGAGTAATGTGTATTGTACTAAAAGCTCACAAATAAAATAAAAAACAATCAGTAGAAATACTAGTGAGAGAAGGAAAATTATGAGTGTAAATATTTTATCTATACAGCTATCAATCCTGCAGCAACATGAAAGAGGATTCATTTATCAAGGAAAATTTTCAATTATTAAAGAAAATTTATCTCAATAAATGGAAGCACACAAGAAGTGTAAAAAAGTGAAGCAGAGAAATCATTTGATAACTTTTATCAACACAAATACTCAAAGGACAAGCTTTCATGTATGTGTAAAGAATGTTGTAAAATTTTTACAAGAAAGTTTTTGGATTAAAGCCTGTGAAGACAATAAATTAACAATTGGTAATAGAACATATAACGGAACTGATGGATTAATGAATCTTTTAACTAAAAAACAAATGACTATGGATGATATGAACACACTATTCACAAGTTCTGATCTGTCAAATTATGCAGAAATATTGATTGAATCAGAAGCATTATATTCTGACAATAATCCAAATAAAATAATATCAGGTGAAGGTAATAAATATGAAAATTTGATAAAAGAGATTATTGAACTCTATTTTTCAAAAAAATGGCATCATCTGATTCAGATGAAAAAAAGGCAAAGGCTTGGTTAAAAAATACACAGAAAAAAAGAATTTTATATGTTTGGATGAATGATGTTAGGCAATTAATTTATAGATTAGCTGTAATTCATGGTGAAGAACTAGCTGGAAATAAGAATTATCACAATTAAAAAGTTAGAATAAAGCAAATGCTGACTAATAAATTTAGTGATTTCGTTATTAACAATCCAAAAGGAATTCCATACTTAATTAGAATTTTGAATAATCTTCCTCACACATTTTGGAAGAGTCAGAAACATGGTTAAGAATTAGTCAATTGGGTTTTGAATAATGTTCCAATGCCTGAAATGCATTTACCAAAATATAATTACTGCAGACCTTTTACTAAACATTAAGAAAGACTAGAACGTGGTGATGCAGGAATAAATCCATTAGATGAAGCTTGTAAACAGCATGATATTGCTTACAGAGAAAATAAAGATATATGGCTGATAAAGAACTTCACTTAGCTGCAAAAGAAAGAATGTATGCAAATGATGCTTCTTTAGGAGACAAAATTGCAGCAACAGCAGTTAGAGGAATAATGTATGGAAAACGAAAGTGAGGAATGGGTTTAGGCGTGGATGACAATGGTTGGGGACTTTCATCTTTATTAAATTTTTAATCTATATAAATGAGCGATTTTTCAATTGATTAACTTTGCTACCTAGTGGCAATACTAACTGAAAGTCAATTAAATTAAAGTTAAATTATGAACAATTAAATGCAATTGAACCATTTTTAACAGAGGTACAAAAAAGGAGTAAAGAAAAGAAAGTTGGTGGAAATTGACTTATTCAATTAGGTACTCCTTTTGTTAAAAAATTATTCAATATCTAACAGAAAAGAATGATGGTAAAGTATTAACAAAACATGAAGGCGGATTTTTACCATTATTATTAGTCGCATTACCATATTTAGCAACTACTGGTTCTTTAGCTGGTGGATCTGCAGCAACTGCAAATGCAGTTATAAACAAAAAGAAAGCTGATAAAGAATTAGAAGAACAAAAAAGACATAACTTAGAATAGGAGAAAAAAGCAGGTACTGGAACAAAAAAAATTCCAAACCATAATTAATAAATATCCTAACACATTAAGTAATTTTGATATAGAAGAACTTACTAAGCAATTAAAAACTAAAAACTTTTGTTTAGTATATATGGTTGATGAATTACCAAATAAGCCATTTAAAATTGAATGTGGTTTAGTAAATTTAGGTACATCTGATAATCTTGGTACACATTGGATTTGTTATTATAAAAATAAAGGTAAAAATTTGTTTTTGATTCATTTGGTGGTAATATACTAAAACAATTAGTTAATTATTTAGGAAAGGATGACTTATATTACAATACAGAAAGAATATAAAATTTTAATGAAGTAATATGTGGCCATTTGTGTCTTTTTGTTTTAAAATTGCTTTGTGAAAGTAATAATATTAATGGTATTTTAGATTTAATTAATGGACATTTTAGGAAATAAGATGCATCAAAGTGAACATGTAGTTAATTCATCTACATTCGATCTAGAAAAAATTGAAAATATGATTAAACGATTTGATCCAAAGATAACTAATTCAATTAAACAGTTTCAAATATAATTTAATGCTATTTTTAAAGTAACTAAATTTTATATTGGTTTTAAAGGTAGATGATGTGCTAAAGTAAATGATCCAATTGGTGCAAAAGATGTAGTTAACAAACATTATTTTGTTAATGAACTATTAAATTTTGTTACAAAACGAGAATACATAAGTATTTTAATACAATTTAATAACTATGTTAATAAAGAAGAATATAACAAGTATCTTTTAGACTTAAAGGAAAATTATGAGTGTAAATATTTTATCTATACAGCTATCAATCCTGCAGCAACTTGAAAGAGGATTCATTTACTAAGGAAAATTCTTAATTACTAATGAAAATTTATCTCAATAATTGGAAGTACAGAAGAAGTGTAAAAAAGTGAAGTAGAGAAATCAGTTGATAAGTTTTATCAACACAAATACACAAAGGATAAGCTTTCATATACGTGTAAAGAATGTCATAAAATGTTTACAAGAAATACACGTAATAATAGAAAAGAGTGTTTTGAATGGTTTGTATCTAATTATAAGAGTTCTTTGGCAATGTTTAAAATATGAGAGATTTTTTTTTTATTTTTACAAACAACAACAACATGAGTTACAAAATTTAAGAAAATGCATTGGTTGTCAAGAAATTAACGATCTTGTCTATTCTTATGTAATTCATACATCAAGGGACAAGCTCGCAAGCAGATGTAAGACTTGTCAACTAGAATAAAGACAAAGAAGAAAAATAGTGCGTGAGTGTGGAAAGGAAATAGTTAAAAGTGATCTCAAAAAACATTTACAAACAAATAGACATATCAAAAATGAACTACATACTTCGAGTGTCAAAAATAAATTAGAACAATCTCTGCAAATTTTCAAATCTATTAAAAATTTATCTAAAATGAATTAGAAGTCATCTTTGCTGATGCTCTCCAATTTTGAAAGTCTACTAAAAATTATCTTAAATAAATTAGAAGTCATCATTGCTGTTGATATTCAGTTTTGAAAGTCTACTAAATAAATTAGAAGTCATCTTTACTGCTGATCTGCAATTTTTCAAATCTATTAAAAATTTATCTTTAATAAATGGAAGCCTTTCTGAGATAGTTTCCAGTCACTCAACTTCATGATTATTGCAGAAGGAATAATTTACAAGGAAATAGTGCACTTAGAAAGGATGGTCTAATCAACTTAATTATTTCAAATAATTCACAAGTTGTTACAAGAACTCTAGAAAATTTGAAAGTAAGTGAACTCAAAGATAAAGCTGAAGGTCTTGGTATTAAAGGATACAATACATTAAAGAAATCAGAATTAATTAATGCCATTGTATTACAAGAGTTTAATCTTCATCCAGATGTATTTCAAAAAACTAGATTAAGACCAAAACGTGTACCAAATATAAATTACTTTTACAGATTTGATGATGATATTATTGAAAAACCTCATCCACCAAGAGAGGAAAAATAGTAAGGCTAGATCAAATTTATCCATTTAGTAGTAAATTACTTGATAAAGAAAAGGAAACTGAGCCATCTGAAAAGATAAAAGAAATTAAATCGAAATTTAATGAAAAATTTAAAGCATGGTCTGTTGACTAAAAATGGTCTTTAACGGTGCTAACATTGCCAAACTCGATACTGTTAGTGAGAAAACAGATTATGTAACAAAAGCACTCAATTCCATGGTAGATGTAGTTAAAAAGAGTACTAATTTCAGGAAAGGAGCTAAGCTGAATATGACAGTCAATAATCCAAAAATGTTTTATCCAATTTCAACAGGTTGTAATGCATCAAATAATGCACTAGAGTCTGTTCAAATTTTGTGCAACAAAATGAGGGATATCTTAGCATCAGATGAAACTGTTGATATACTAGAAACATCATTTAATATTCAGATGTTATTAATTCCTAGAGGTAGTGGATATAAAAAAATAATAAATCTATCTGAAGACAAAGAGACTAAGAGATGCATTACAAGAATTAATAACAGTGATAATTTGTGTTGTCCTAGAGCTGTAATTGTGGCTTTGACATATCACACAAATAATGTTTTGGGAAGAGAACTCAGTGATAATGAAATTAACAAAATAAGAGTTGGAAATAAATCCAAATTAGAGAAAGAGTTATCTAATATATTATGTAATCAGTTAGGCGAATACAATGAAGAAGGGTTTACTTTGGATGATATTAAAAATTTTCAGGAATTGTTGGATATCCAACTAAATGTAGTATGCACAGAAAATTTTAATGCAATTATCTATAGTGGTCCTGAGAAAGAAATCAAGATTTATCTGTACAAAGCTCACAATCATTTTGATGTAATTAACAGTATGACTGCTTTCTTAGGATCATCATATTTCTGTGATAAATTCTAGAAACCATGTCACAACAAGGAGAAACATAAATGTAAAATTGAGCGAAAAGTGTGTGTACGAGGGCTATACACAAAGTACATTATGTTTTCGTTTGTGTCCGTTAGGGGCGGGGCTAGCGCGGTCATGTTGGTGTCATGGCATTCCACCGCTCAGTCGGCATCCTGCCGTGCTAGTGAGAGGTTCGTGCTGTACTCCGTTGAGTTACTCTGACAGTTTGAAATGTTAGTGTTAATTGAAAATGCCGCGAAGTGTGAAGTGCGTGCTGTAATATGGTTTCTGACTGCAAAAAACTGTACACCGATGGAAATCTATCGGCAGCTTTGTGAAGTGTATGGGGACAACATAATCACTGAAGGTGGAGTGCATCAATGGGTCATAAAATTTAAAAATGGCCGAACTAACGTTCACGACGAAGAGCGAAGTGGAAGACCAAGCATAGTGACTGCCGAACTTGTCGAAAAAGTCGATGCCGCGGTCCGTGAAAACCGTAATTTCACAATAACGGAAATCTATGAGGTTTCTACAAATTTCACGAAGTTTGTTGCACGAAATGGTTACTGGAAAGCTTGGTTAGCACAAGTTTTGTGCAAGATGGATACCAAAAATTCTTGGCAGAGATTCACAAAAATCAGCGAATGGCTGCAGCGTTAACGTTTTTGGACGCTTACGAGAAAGATGGCGACTCATTACTCGATCGCATCGTTACTGGTGAGGAAACATGGGTTAAGTGTGTGAACTGCGAGACAAAATTGCAGTCAATGCAGTGGGGGCACAGGAATTGCCCCCAAAACCCAAGAAATGCATGCAGACGATGTCGGCATGGAAGGTGATGGCGACTGTCTTTTGGGACAGAAAAGGTGTGATTTTTGTGGAACTCCTGGAAAAAGGCACTACAATAAACTCTCAAAGGTATTGCCAAACTCTGCACAACCTCAGAAGAGCAGTACAAAATAATCGCAGGGGAAAGTTGGGCTCAAAGATCTTGCTGATTCACGACAACGCCCGGCCCACACGGCAAATGCCACTCGTGAAGTTCTAGAATCTTTTAAGTGGGAGTTGTTTCCTCATCCGCCGTACAGTCCCGACCTGGCACCGAGCGACTTCCACTTATTCCCAGCAATTAAGAAGTGGTAGGCTATGCAGCATTTTGATGACGACTCACAGCTTCAAGAAGAGATAACCACTTCGTTGAAGGCACAGGCGGCTGAATTTTACGACGAAGGAATTTCCAAGCTCGTCCATCGCTACGATAAAATTTAAATGGCAACTATGTAGAAAAGTAATATTTAAGTGTGGCTTTCATCTGTATATAATAAAAAAAATTTCCAATACTTTATTTATTTTTGTAATTTCAAAACGTTATGTACTTTGTGGATAGCCCTCGTATTATGCAAAAGTCCAGAACATGAAAGTGAAGAAAAGAATATTTATTGTGAAAAATGTAATAGATACTGTTATAATGAAGAATGCTTAAACAATCACCAAGAAGTTTGTGATACAGCTTACAAGTGTGAAGGATGTAAGAAGATTTGTTTAAGATCTAAAGTACATAAATGTGGCTTTGAACTTTGTAGAAATTGTCAACAAGTAGTGGAAATGGGAAATCATAAATGTTATATGCAACCTGTATTGCAAAAAGGCGGTATCTGTGAAAGACAATTTGGTGATGAATATATAGTGCAACGTTGCCCAAATTGTAATAAAGAAGGTTGCTATGTTAATGGAGAATTCCAAGATTTTTATATTTAGCAGTGCTTTGCGTGTAGTAAAATAGTTGGTGGTAAAGAGTTGAAATGTTGTGAAAAAGGCTTTCCAAAGAAAGTGAATTGTATTTATAGTGAGAGATACATGTGGTTTGATTATGAAGCAACTCAAGAAACTGGAACACATATTCCAAATCTTATAATTGTTCACAATTTTATAGGTGATACTGTTTATAATTTTAAGACAAATGATGAATTCTGTAAGTGGATGATATCCCAAATGAACAATTATCACACATTCATAGCTCACTATGCAAAAGGCTATGATTCCCAGTTCATTTTAAAGTACTGTGTTGAAAATACAATAAGGCCATATACCATCTACGCAGGAACAAAACTGATGTTATTGGAATCAAGCAGTTAGGTATAAAAATTATAGATAGCAGTAATTTTGTACAAGGACCACTTAGTAGTTTTCTAAAAACTTTTGATTTGAAAGAATTGAAGAAAGGCTACTTCCCCCATCTATTCAATACACCAGAAAATGAAAACTACATAGGACCAATTCCTGATACTGAATATTATTGTGTTGACATTATGAAGCCAAAAGATCGAGAAGCATTTCTCAAGTGGCACAGCTCTAGAGTTAAAGAAAATTATGTGTTCAGTATGAAGAAAGAAATTAACGAGCGCTGTAATTCTGATGTAGATATATTGAGACGAATACGAATATATTAAGATGAATTAAGAAAACAGTTTCTGGAAATTGCTGACATTGATCCATTCTGTTATTTAACAGTTGCTGGCGTTTGTATGGCAATTTAGAGGTCGAAATATTTACAGAGGAATACAATCGCTGTATTGGATAAAGAACAGAAAAAGAATTACAGTAAACAATCGATAGCTTGGTTAAATAGTTTAAATAATAGCAACATCTCACATGCTGTTAATGGTGCAGAAGACAGAATTGCAGGAGCAAAAGTAGATGGATTTGATAAAGCAACTAATACTGTTTATCAATATAATGGTTGCTTCTGGCATGGTCGAAAAAAATGTTTTAAAAGTGAAACAATTATCAATAAAAATAAGGAAACGATGGATGATCTTTATCAAAATACATTGAGAAGAAGTGCAGAAATACGAAATGCTGGATACAATCTGGTGGAAATGTGAGAAAGTGATTGTGTGAACTCAGCATAATATAAAAATCTTAAACAGTTACATAAAATTGTTAAACCGTTGAATCCAAGAATTGCATTTTATGGTGGACGAACAAATGCAATAAAAGTAAGAGCTAAAGCAGATGGTATTAGCTAAAAAATAAAAGATATTGATTAATGTAGTCTTTATCCAACTGTGCAATATTATGACTATTATCCTGAACAACATCACAGGAAGATATATAGACCAAGATATTATTCTAAAAATTGGTATGGGTTAATAAAATGTAAAGTATTGGCTCCTAGAAGATTGTATCATCCAGTTTTGCCTGTACACATGCAAATCGATAAAAATGAAAAACTTTTGTTTCCGTTGAATGTCAACTATGCAGAAGATCAAATAAATAAATCCAATCACAGTGATGAAGAAAGAAGTTTCACTGGAACTTGGGTAACAGATGAAGTTAAGAAAGCTGTAGAAAAAGGATATAAAGTTTTAGAAGTTTATGAAGTAAGGGATTTTAAAAATAAAAGCAATTTCCTGTTTAAAAATTATGTGAAAGACTTTATGAAAATAAAATTAGAAACTAGTCCACATAATTTTGAAAGTGATGAAGAATACATCAAAACAATTAAAGAGGAGTTGGATATTGAGTTGGATCGTGATAGAATAAAAGAAAATCCTGGAAAGCGAGCTGTGGCTAAGATCTGTCTGAATCCATTATGGGGCAAATTTGGACAAAGACAAAACATGAGTCAAACAGAATATGTGACAAATTGGCAACGATTTTATGAGATACTGTTGGTTGATAAATTAGATAACTTAGATGTAAATTTTATTACAGAGGAAATGGTCCAGATGCATTATAGTTTCAAAGATTATTACATGGAAAACAATGCAGCTACGAATATCTTTATAGCTGCATTCACTACATCAAATGCTAGATGTAGATTGTATGATATGTTAGATAAATTAGGAAAAAATGTCATATATTTCGGTACTGAATCTGTAGTATATATGGATGATGATAAAAATACTGTGGAAACAGGTTGTATGTTAGGTGAATGGACAGATGAATTGGGAAATAATTGGATTACAGATTGGGCTTCAACAGGTCGAAAAAGTTATTATTATGAGAAAAATGATAAAAAGACAGAAATGAAGGTAAAATGATTAAATTACAAAAATATTCAAAAGTTAAATGGCGAATCCATGATCAGGTTACTTGAAAATGAAGTGAAAGAAAAGATACAATTAGAATATAATCAGATAACCAGAGATGTTGATACTAAAAATCTAATAGACAAACAGGTTAAGAAAGAATTTTCGTTTCAGTATGATAAAAGAAGTCTTCTAGATAACTATGATACAGTGCCTTATGGATACTAAAAATTATCTATATCTTCTAATGTAAATAAAAAATTCATATCACATGCCTTATACAAATAGAATAAATTAGTTTGTTGCATTTTGTTGTATTCTAAGATGTCTAACTTTTTAGTTATAGAATGATAAACTTTTAAAAATAACGAATAGGCTTTAATGCAGTTTCGAAATTTCGTAGGTAAATTATTAATTGGTAAATTAGAATCTACTATTTGTTTTACTGTCATAGAAAAGAGAGAATTGGATTTTTCTATTTCCTCCCATATTTCTATATCTGTTTCCTCATAGTTATCAAAGTACTTTTCGTATTCTTCTTTATAAATTCTCTTTAATGCACTAACAGGTTTAGTATGTTTCTGACTTCTCAAGTGTTCTATAACTAATGGTGTTTTAAAATATTCTGTGCAAGTATTACACTCAACTTGTTTCTCTCTTGGATTATTACTTCTCTCGACAAAGATGTCAAACTTAATTTCATCCCATACATTAGTCATATTTATATAGAATAAAAATTTAAAAGATTATTAAAATTTTATTCAATATAAATGGACAATCTACTGAAGAAGCTCAATAATGCTAGCAATTCTAATCTGTTTAAAAAGATTAGTGACCTTGATGTAAATGTGTCTTATTACATTACTGATTGTGATCGTATAAAAACTAGATATGGTGATAAAATTTGTCTAGAGCTCGATATTAAGTTTAAAATTATTTTGCCACAAAGGTTCAATAAAATAATAGATATCTGGGACTTACAATTTTTTAAAGATGGTGAAATTAAACTAAAATAATAAGGAATGGAGAGAACTAAAAATAATGATAATGAATTTCATGATCTGGAATTTGTTGTGTAGAACTTTAGCTCATTGACTCTTCCTTATTCGATCATGCTAAATTACACAATATCTATATTAAAAATGGCAGAAACGAGATTTTTCCTCAAGAAATGTGGAATCCACATCGGCCAAATCATTATTTAAAAGCCTATGATGCTTTCTTAGAATTTAAGAGAACTACACAATTGAATGGTGACATTAATGTCAATCCATTGAGCTTTATTGAAAATTATCCTATCTATGTTATAAATATGCCTAGAAGAATGAATGTATTAGCTGCACAGAAAACTACAATGAAGTGGTGTGCAAATTTTTATGAAAATATTCCGAAAGATATGCTTATGTGTGTGGTAATGTATGGTAAAAAGAGTTTGACATATGATTCACAGCATAGAATTTTAGTTGAAAATTTTTAAAAAATTTTGTGGTTTGAATCCGTTTATAAAAAATTTTTGTAGCTATTGTACGCAGTCTAACAGTTTATAAGAAAATGATCGATGCATTAAAAAATATCAGCAACTGCACCCAAGTGGCCCACAATAAGAAAACAAAAATGAATTAGTTAACAAAGGTTAATCAATCTAGCATATTACAAGACAATGATTGATGCGTTTAAAAAATATCTGCAACTGCACTCAAGTGGCCTGCAATAACAAAATAAAAATGAATTAGTTAACAAAGGTAAATCAGTCTAGCATTTTAAAGGCAATGATGGATGCGTTAAAAAAAATATCTGCATCTGCGCTCAAGTCACTCACTTACTACTCTGGTGCAAAATTCCAAAGTGCTCCTCTGTCGTTGTAAGACGTGATCAATCAGAATCTTGATGACAAGTGTTCCTGCACTCATGTTCCCATGTAGCTCAACACCAGGCCTGTGCCATATTTCACGATGGGTGTCCAGATAGTAAGTTCCGATCGGTTGTGAAATGGACACCACAGTGAAACCCCAATGCAGCTTTGTACAGATGTATTGGGTAGTGTCTCTAGTATGTCCGTCGATCGCATCAAGACGCTCTTTTCAGTTGTGAGCGCACTGTGAGCGAGTAACGGTGCCTAGAACAACTATGTCTGCCTCAAAGTAGGAGTGCCCGCTGAGAGGCTTCCCCTTAATGAATGCAGCCCACCTAACACAACTGCCACACACTTCCTTCTTCTTGGCAATACTCAGCTGCACTCTGCAGGGCAGTGCAGACGCTCCTGTAGCCCATTCTACGGGAAAAGTTCGATCACGAACAACACAGCCCTAATTAGCTCGTGCTGAGAATCATCTCTGTTCACATGAAATGCTGAATACTAGGACAACACTTGGACACAGGCTACGCGCTATAGACCAGCGTAGAGAACTATTGGAAAGCAAAGGTGGCTGTCTTCTATGACCATGGTGTTGGAAATTTGGTATGACGCTCCGACTATGCAGAGAAGTATCTGAAAAGTATAGCTAACTCTTGCAAATAAAATGTTTCTGAATTTCGCTGTGGTTTCCATGTAGCTACCGATCGGAACTTACTTTCTAGACATCCCTTGTAATAACCCACAGATTCGGATAACGCGCGACTCTACTAGCTATTCAAATGGAGACCCACAAGAAGGTCCTTTCCAACTCTGTCAGTTGCTGATAATGAGGTCTCACCCGAATACACAGCATCTCCGTGCCCTTCACAGTGTACAACCAACATCTGGTGCTGTCTCGCCTCTTATGTAACCTGTCACTTGTGGTAACAACACTGAACAGGGACACCACTAATGCACGCTTGCTTCTGTGCTACACATTAAGGATAATTGCAAATGTATTTATCTACACACCTGCCGACGGTGCGTTTGCTGGTAAAGTGGATCGAAATTTGATGTTTTCTTAAGGAATGAGGATGTAAATGAATTATGAGAATCTGCCAAAGAATCATATGCTATTTTACAATTATGATTTTTCATATTTCACTAACAGGTCACGGTCACTAACATAAAAATTGTAAAAGTTTGATCTCCTTTACCCCACTGCAATTGCATGTAACAAGCCCCGGATCTTGTATCGGTGTATATGGTTTTAAGAATTTATACGGTGAAGTATTTTATAGTTTACGTGATGTGCTCTGTAATTGGGGCCTCAGTCATTCCAAAGTGGTTTAGATACGCTCGAAAATTTCATAACTTTCCGCACTATATGTATCGTTGCGCTAGTGCCCCTAGAGACACACTTGAGCACACTGAACAACAGTGTGGCCATGCATGACGAGGTGGTTGGAGAATTGCTGTCTGTTGCTTCCTGATATGAAGTGAGTTTTCTTAACTATGGGCTTTCAACGGCGCCTTTTAACTTTTATTGTTTTCTTATTTCATTTTCCTCATTGTAGGTAAACACGCTTTTAACATATCAGTTTTTCAGCTGGTCATTTTGAGCTATGACGCTTTGCTTGTTTCGAATAACAGTATTTTATTTTTGGGAAAGTAGAGTCCGTCCTTCCTGTATAGGGAATGTTTTACTGACATGTGAATGTTTCATGACGATTGTCATAGAGCATAGATTATTAGAATAAGTATATGCTTTTTTTATCATAATGTCGATTGTACATTTTCTATCTTGCAGATCTACATATGAAGATCTGACTTGACACCACGAATTCGGTAGCGTTTCTGTAAAATTTCATTAACGAGTGAAAGCGGGTTATTTGGGAAATATGAATTACCTCAGCTTCTGTTGCTCAACAGAAAACTATTTGCTCTGTGTCAGTGTTTCTCTCTCCCGTCACCCAGATGTCAGTGATCAATAACAGTTATGCGTCTTTGATCCGCTGTACCGCAGGTGATCCACCTTACGCCCTTTTACCCGCTACAAAGCTACACTGAAATCGAACAATACTTTCTGGGTGCTTTACTTTTTATGTCAGGCAGTACATGAGAATGAAAGGCAGGTCAGACGATGTCCTAAATATCCAGCTGTCATCCACTTAGGGAAAATTCAAATCCTGCTCCATTCGGAGTTGCTGGAGGAGCGTCGTCAGCAGAGGGAAGGAGTGCGCCTCGGAGCAAGCTGCGAGGTCCCACACATGCCATGAATACTTCATGCTGGCTGTCCACAGAGCTGAGCGCCGCATTCTGGTGTGCCGACCTCTCGGGAGAAGGCGTACAGTGTCTGGACTGTCTCACTGCGCTGCTCCTCGTGTTGCACTCCACCCCAAACTCAGTTTTCCCGTAATCTGGCTGGGGATGCCTTTGTTACACCCATAAAATATTATCTCAGCAGTGGAAAAACCTTTTAGGTACGCGACATTATAAAATTACCGTCTTAATAGCTTTCTGTTATAACAGGAAGGTTTTAGACCAAATGTGAGAAACAAATTTAGTTAGACAAATGAAATAACAGAATTTCAGAGGCTTTACTGGTCTCGTACGGATATGATTTTAAGTATATAGACTGAAGCGGCTAGTGAAAAGCCTTAGTCTCTGAAATTGTGTCATTTCTTTTGTATGAGTACCTGCACCTGGGTTTCAGGCTGGATCCGCGTTGACGTTCGATGCTGAGGCGCTATTCCAGGACACGGAGACCCACGGTATTCTGTTTGTGTGTAAGGCGGAATTTAAGGTAGACTGTGGCGGCAGTGAGAATTTGGATCGAGGAGGAAGGCATGCCAGGGTAATCCTTTCAATTGCGTGAATCGATGTAACAAGATGGCTTAGTGACTAACGCACCAGCCTACAAAGCAGAAGACCCGGGTTCGATTCCCAGTCTTGGTACAAATTTTCTCTCTCTGCTTCAAGCCATACTCACAAAATCATATCTGTGTGAAACCAATGAAGCCACTGAAGTTGTGTCATTTCATTTGTATGAGTACGTGCAACTGGGTTTCAAGCTGGATCCCCCATTCACGTTCGATGCTGAGCTGCTACTCCAGAACATAGAGAGCTTCGACAGTTCTGTTCGTGTGTAAAGGGGATTTTTAAGTTAACAGGGGTGGCAGTGAGAATTTGGGTCGAGGAGCGAGGCATGCCAGGGTAATCTGTCCAGTTGTGTGAACCACTGAGTCAGGGTGGCTTAGTGATGCCCGAACAAATGAAACGAATAGTAATGAACACAATGAGATTAACAATAAAGAAAAGTGGCTAACGCACCTGTGTAGAAAGCAGGAGACCCAGGTTCGATTCCCAGCCTTGGTACATTTCACTCGCTGCATCACTCTATATACACAAATTAGGTAGGTATTATGTCATATATGTCACTGGATCCTTCGATGCATCTCTGTGGAATAATTTCCTATCAATCGGAAAAAGTTTTTACTGTATAATTAACATTCTTTCTCACTAACTCATTCAGCCTAAATCGGGTAACACTTGGCTAGCATCCATAAAACCAGCAAACTTTTGAAACAAAAGATTTTAGTATGTAATTAAAATCTTTAGTAGTATCATTAGACTTGAAATATCAAATCAAGTGCTCATCACTCGTATTATATGTGTATTAGAGTTGAATGTGGTGGGAATCAACAAAAGTAAAACAACGATAAATATTGTAGTTGCATCAAAGCAGGCGATGCTGTTGGAACTATTTTAGGAAATTAGATCCTGAAAGAGGAGATGTTTAATGCTATATGGAAAGTAAAATAGCTGATGGTGGTCGAAGAAGAGAACATATAAACTGCAAACAAGGAATTGGAAGGAAGTCACTTCTGGCCAATAATAATATGTTAACATCTAACAGAAATGTAATTATTAGGAAATCTATTTTGAAGGTATTTGTCTAGTGTGCAGCCTTGCATCTAAGTGAAACGTGGATGGTAAGAAAAGCAGACATGATGATAACAGAAGTTTATGAAATATGATGCTAGAGAATGTCGAACATCAGACGGTTCGATCGAATAACTAATGAGGCGGTACTGAGTCGAACAGAAGGAAAAAAATTGTGGAAAAAATTAAGTAAAAATATTGAACGGTTGACAGGAGAGATCTTGAAGCATCAAGGAAAAGTCCAATTGGTAATGGAGGGATGCGTGGGGTGGGAGGAAAAAAATGTGAGAGAGGGTGACCCAGGTGTGAATACAGTTCCCTGATTCAAATGGGTCTAAGCTGCAACAGCTATTCAAAGGTGAAGAGGCTTGCGTAGGGTAAACTAGTGCAGAAAGCTGCAGCAAACTAGTCTTCGGACTGATGACCACAAAAACAACAATATTTTCATTAGTTATAAGTTTCTGCTTAATATATTAATATAAAAAATTTGAGACTTAATAGGTAACAATGTAAATACAAGCAAATATATAAAGGAAATATTTCAATACAAACTTCATATGTCCTATTTTCTAATTGAAGAAACACATTATATTGATATACAATTATCGTTTTTACTGTAGAGAAATACAAATTTGTATCATGCAGGATGATAACAATTTCATAACACCTAAGGATACAGGACAAAAAATTAAGTTTTACAGAATGAATGTTACCATGGATTGTTTGTTTGTAGTGTACAGAAGGTACAGACATTTTTTATAGAGGGAAAGAGTGCTAGGAATACAAATTATGTTACCAAGAATATATGATTACTATACAGGCATTAACGTCCACAAATTATAGTAAGCCTACTCATAATGTGTGATACCTAAAATCCAGTAAAGAAGCTCATAGCAATCTAATAGTAGTTACAGTACAATAAACAAATGGTATATGTCGAAGGTTGTGCACGAAATGAAATAAGGCAAACGTGATATCTGCATGTCTACAGTACAGTTTTACAATAACTTTCTGGAACAAGGAGGGGTACCCAACTATTGGGAAAAAGCAAAGGTCGTTGCTGTTTTCGAGAAGGGTCGTCAAACTGATGCACATTGTTAATGTGATATAAGGTTCACGTCAATACTTTGTAGAAGTTACGAACGTGTTCTATGTACATGCTTTATGACGTTTCTGGATAACGAAACTGTCCTTATAAAAAAAAAAAATGAAACTGAATATACATACATCAAAAAGTGTTTTGCATCACCTCGGTTCCGAGAGTTCCGGAACGTGTACAGAAAAATGGAACAGTGATCAACGAAAACATCAGTTCCGCCATTTCTATTGCTCATGAAAACGACACATTGCATGTTGTACTGCCATACAACGACACCTTCAGAGACGGTGGTCCAGATTGCTGTAGACACCGGTACCTCTAATACCCAGTAGCACGCCCTCTTACATTGATGCGTGCCTGTATTCGTTGTTACATACTATCCACAAGTTCATCAAAGCACTGTTGGTCCATGTTGTACCAGTACTCAACGGCAATTCGGCGTAAATCACTCAGAGTGGTTTGTGGGTCACGTCGTCCATAAACAGCCCTTTTCAATATATCCCAGGCATGTTCGACAGGTTTCATATCTGGAGAACATGCTGGCCGCTCTGGTCGAGCGATGTCGTTATCCTGAAGGAAGTCATTTACAAGTTGTGCACGATGGGGGCTCAAATTGTAGTCCATGAAGACGAATGCCTCGCCAATATGCTGCCGATATGGTTGCACCATCGGTCGGAGGATGGCATTAACGTATCGTACAGCCATTACGGCATTAAGCCCGACCGGGTAGCCTCCAAACACGTCTGCGTTGATTGTCGAAGGCAAATATGGCACTCATCGGTAAAGAGAGCGTGATGCCAATCCCGAGCGGTCCATTCAGCATGTTGTTGGGCCCATCTGTACCGCGCTATATGGTGTCTTGGTGGCAAATATGGACCTTGCCATGGACGTTGGGAGTGAAGTGACGCATCATAAAGCCTATTGCGCACAGTTTGAGTCATAACACGACGTCATGTGACTGCGCGAAAAGCATTATTCAGCATGGTTGCATTGCTGTAAGGGTTCCTCCGAGGCATTATCGGTAGGTAACGGTCATTAACTGCAGTAGTGGCCCTTGGGCGGCCTAAGCGAGGCATGTCATCTACAGTTCCTGTCTCCCAGTATGTCTTCCATGTCCGAGCAACATCGCTTTGGTTCACTCCGAGACGCCTGGTCATTTCCCTTGTTGAGAGCCCTTACTGGCACAAAGTAACAATGTGGACACGGTCAATCCGTGATATTGACCGTCTAGGCATGCTTGACTTACAGACATCACTAGCCGTGTACCTCCTTCCTAGTGGAATGAGTGGAAATGATCGGCTGTCGGCCCCACCGTGTAATAGGTGCTGCTCATGCGTGGTTGTTTATATCTTAGGGCGGATTTAGTGACATTTCTGAACAGGCAAGGGGACTGTGTTTGTGATACAGTATCCACAGTCAACGTCTATATTCAGGAGTTTTGGGAACCGTGGTGATGTAAAACTGCTTTTGATGTGTGCATAAGCACAGACATCACGAAACAAAACTCACTCTGATCGTCCATGGTATTCAGACGACTGTAGACAAATGTGGTCTTGTTGATGCCGTGTTCCTTGTCTTCCAGAACACATTCAATTCAGTTCCACACTATCGTTTAGTGAACAAACTATAAACTTATGAACATCGGACCATATTTTTGAGTACTTTCAGGAGTTTTCAGGAGACAGTACTCAAAACACTGCTTTTATCGGGACGAAACTGACAGAAGCAAATGTAATTTCGGGAGTACTACAACATACTGTTGAAAGGCCCTTAATTTTTTCAATATGGTATTATTATTATTGTTCAGATTTGGGCTTACTTGACCATGCGGAGGATGGAAGAAAGGAAGATTGGGTTTAACGTCCCGTCAACATCGAATTCATTAGAGACGGATCACGAGCTCAGATGGTGTCGATCACGGGAAAGGAAATTGACCGCGCCCTTACAAACGAACCATCCCGGTATTTGCCTAGAGCGATTTAGGAAAATCACGGAAAACATATATCTGGATGGCTGGACGCTGGTTAGTTCAGTGAGATAACCACCGAGGGCCAAGCGCTGTACAACAAGCCACTATTTTCAGACTAATGTTTTAGCTGTTCTTTGTGCCTATATTAGATTCATGAATAAGAATGTGCTTGTTTTTACTCGTCAAAATAAGGTGGTCCAGACTTCCTGGATTTTTTTCTGCCAATCGAGAATTTCCTGCTTACTAAATTTCTGTCTGCATATTGTGTTTCTCAAACTTAATTTGTATCCATTTAATTATTTCAGCTTGAGTTTTCTGCTGATTTCATGGAATTCCACAATTTCTCGAGTTAAGCTGTACGTTTCCGTTCTCTTCTTGTACTCACAGTATTTTTGCCTGCATTTTTTCATGTCCAAATAAATGTTGGGCTACCTTTTCATATGGACCGAAAATTTTCCTTATTACTCATCGTTCCCTCTTTTGGATTTCTGTATGTTAATCGTTTTCCTCTACCTCTAATGGTCTCTGCCGGCCGGAGTGGCCGTGCGGTTTCAGGCGCTACAGTCTGTAGCCGAACGACCGCCCCGGTCGCAGGTTCGAATCCTGCCTCGGGCATGAATGTGTGTGATGTCCTTAGGTTAGTTAGGTTTAATTAGTTCTAAGTTCTAGGCGACTGATGACCTCAGAAGTTAAGTCGCATAGTGCTCAGAGCCATTTGAACCATTTTTTTCTAATGGTCTCTCTATAAACACTTCACATAATTTACTACCTAATGTTTTCTACATAGTCCGATATGATCGCCGAAGTGGACGACACCTGTCACTATAGAGTATCCGTTTCACGCCCAAGCTTGCACACTTCAGTACCCAGGGGGAGATAAGAAGTAATGGATTGCTTGTGCCTTCATACTTGGAGGTTCTAAACAACCTACAACCATACTACGCGTAATAGCTGTAATCGTTAGTGTGCAAATGAAGTACATTATGACGTAATTTGGTTCAGTATATCGTCATTAGTCATCAGTAGAAACGTCTGCACCTACACCCCTGACACCCCTTGCACCACAATGGCAGAAGCCTCATGAGCCTTTTTGTAGATGGTGCTTTTGTCTGTACCAAGATTGCAATGCAGAAGACTGTAGCGAAATACTGTAAGATCTGCTGAGTATAAAGATCCTGTTTCCTAATTTTGCGCTACTGCTGGAATAATGCAACTATTGGTAAGGTCGTGGGTTCGATCCTCTCTCAATTCTAGGATTTTTGTGTCACTTACCACTTCTTTCACCTTCATCTTAAAAATGCCGAGTTGCACCGTGGTTCGCAATCCATGTTAAACTGTGGGTCCTCCTATACCTGGCTGGTTCACTACACTCCAAGTTCGGAGGAAGGCAATCGCGTACCACCCCTAGCAGGACCACCTTCAATAATGCACTGTGGTGTTCAAATCCGTGTTCTGACTGATGACTGCTTTACTTACTTATATACAACAGCTATTAATAATTGAACTGCTTCTCGCACCTCTGATCATAACTTTGCACTAAATGTTTGTACCATTGCACTAAAATAATCATAGCGTATTAGGAAACGTGTCCTGAAATTATTCTCACCATATTCGTCAAAGTTAAACTTCCACCTTCTTCTAGTAATTTGTTAACAATATGATCAACTTATAACGGGGCTTCTACTGTCCCACTAACCACTTGTCCATATTTACTTTCAGTTTCCATCATTTTTATAGTTTTCACTAACAGTTTTAGTCAAAATTTAAAGTAAAACGCATGTAAATTTACTTATCTTTCTTCGCTTTGGCTCATTTCGTTACCATTATACAATTCTCTGGTTCCTTTCGTCGATTTCTACCTTTTCTCTTTTAGTTTCGTTACATGCACTGACCTTGCCGTTGGTGGGGAGGCATGCGTGCCTCGACGATACAGATAGGCGTACAGTAGGTGTAGCCACAACGGAGGAGTATCTGTTGAGGGGCCAGACAAACGTGTGGTTCCTGAAGAGGGGCAGCAGCCTTTCCAGTAGTTGCAGGGGCAACAGTCTGGATGATTGACTGATCTGGCCTTGAGCATTATCCAAAAGGGCCTTGCTGTGCTGATACTGCGAACGGCTGAAAGCAAGGGGAAACTCCGTAAATTTTCCCGAGGGCATAAAGTTTTACTGTATGGTTAAATGATGAGGGAGTCCTCTTGGGTAAAATATTCCGGAGGCAAAATAGGCCCACATTTGGATTTCCGGTCCGGGACTACTCAGGAGGACATCGTTATCAGGAGAAAGGAAACTGGCGTTCCTCGGATCGGAACGTGGAATGTCAGATCCCTTAATCGGACAGGTAGCTTAGAAATTTAGAAAAGGGAAAGAGATAGGTTAACATTAGATATAGTGGGAGTTAGTGATGTTCTGTGGCAGGAGGAACAAGAGTACCGATCAGGTGAATACCGTGTTATAAATACAAAATCGAATAGGGGTAGTGCAGGAGTAGGTTCAACAATGAAAGAAAATAGGAGCGCAGATAAGCTACTATCAACAACATCGTGAACGCATTATTGTACCCAAGATAGACACGAAGCCCACCGCTAACACAGCAGTACAAGTGTATAAGCCAACTATCTCCGCAGATGATGAAGCGGTTGAAGAAATGTATGATGGGACAAAAGAATTTACTCAGATGGTTAAAGGAGACGAAAATTTAACAGTCATGGGGGAATGGAATTCGATTTTAGGGAGAGGAAGAGAAGGAAAGTAGTGGGTGAATATGAACAGGAGATAAGGAATGAAAGCGGAAGCCGCCTGGGCGAATTTTGCCCAAAACATAACTTAATGATAGGTAACACTTGTTTTAAGAATCATGCAAGCAGGTTATATACGTGGAAGAGGTTTAGAGACACTAGAAGATTTCAGGTTGATTATATAAAAGCAAGGCAAAGGTTTAGGGAACATGTTTTAAACTGTAAGACACTTCCAGGGCCAGATATGGACTTTGACCACTATCTATTGGTTATGAACTGTAGATTAAAACTGAAGAAACTGCAAAAAGGTGGGAATTTAAGGAGAAGGGACCTAGATAAACCGACAGAAACAGAGGTTGTACAGAGTTTCAGAGAGAGCATTAGGGAACGACTGACCAGAATGGGGGAAAGAAATACAGTAGAAGAAGAATGGGTAGCTTTGAGGGATGAAATAGTGAAGGCAGGAGAGGATCAAGTAGGTATAAAGACGAGGGCTAATAGAAATCCTTGGATAACAGAAGAGGTATTGAATTTAATTAATAAAAGGAGAAAATACAAAAATGCAGTAAATGAAGCAGGCAAGAAGGAATACAAACGTCTTGAAAATGAGATCGACAGGAAGCGCAAAATGGCTAAGCAAGAATGGCGTTTATCACTAGGGGTAAGATAGATACGGCCTACAGGAAAATTAAAGAGACCTTTGGAGAAAAGAGAACCACTTGCATCAATATCGAGAGCTCAGATGGAAACCCAGTTCTAAGCAAAAAAGGGAAAGAAGCAAGGTGGAAGGAGTATATAGAGGGTCCATACAAGAGCGATGTTCTTTAGGACAATATTATGGAAATGGAAGAGGATGAAGATGAAGATGAAGATGAAATGGGAGCTATGATACTGCGTGAAGAGTTTGACAGAGCACAGAAAGACGTAAGTTGAAACAAGGCCCCGGGAGTAAACAACATTCCGTTAGAACTACTGACAGCCTTGAGAAAGCCAGCCCAGACAAAACTCTATCATTTGGTGAGCAAGATGTATGAGACAGGCGCAATACCCTCCGACTACAAGAAGAATATAATAATTCCAATCCCAAAGAAAGCAAGTGTTGACAGATGTGAAAATTACCGACCTATCAGTTTAATAAGAGATGGCTGTAAAATACTAACACGAATTCTTTACAGTCGAATCGGAAAACTGGTAGAAGCGAACATCGGGGAGGATCAGTTTGGATTCCGTAGAAATGCTGGATCACATGAGGCAATACTGACCCCACGACTTACCTTAGAAAATACATTAAGGAAAGGCAAACCTACGTTTCTAGCATTTGTATACTTAGAGAAAGCTTTTGACAATGTTGACTGGAATACTCTCTTTCAAAGTCTGAAGGTGGCAGGGGTAAAATACAGGGAGCGAAAGGCTATTTACAATTTGTACAGAAACCAGATGTCAGTTTTAAGAGTCGAGGGGCATGAAAGGGAAGCAGTGGTTGGGAAGGGAGTGAGACAGGGTTGTAGCCTATCCTCGATGTTATTCAATCTGTATATTGAGCAAGCGGTAAGGAAAACAAAAGAAAAATTTGGAGTAGGTATTAAAATCCATGGAGAAGAAATAAAAACTTTGAGGTTTGTCGATGACATTATAATTCTTTCAGAGACAGCAAAGGACCTGGAATAGCAGTTGAACGGAATGGACAGTGTCTTGAAAGGATGCTATAAGATGAACATCAACAAATGCAAAACGAGTATAATGGAATGTTGTCGACTTAAATCGGGCGATGCTGAGGGAATTAGATTAGGAAATGAGACGCTTAAAGTGGTAAATGAGTTTTGCTATTTGGGCAGCAAAATAACTGATGATGGTCGAAGTAGAGAGGATATAAAATGTAGACTGGCAATGGCAAGGAAAGCGTTTCCGAAGAAGAGAAATTTGTCAACATCGAGTATAGATTTAAGTATCAGGAAGTGGTTTCTGAAGGTATTTGTGTAGAGTGTAGCCATGTATGGAAGTGAAACGTGGACGATAAATACACTCCTGGAAATGGAAAAAAGAACACATTGACACCGGTGTGTCACACCCACCATACTTGCTCCGGACACTGCGAGAGGGCTGTACAAGCAATGATCACACACACGGCACAGCGGACACACCAGGAACCGCGGTGTTGGCCGTCGATTGGCGCTAGCTGCGCAGCATTTGTGCACCGCCGCCGTCAGTGTCAGCCAGTTTGCCGTGGCATACGGAGCTCCATCGCAGTCTTTAACACTGGTAGCATGCCGCGACAGCGTGGACGTGAACCGTATGTGCAGTTGACGGACTTCGAGCGAGGGCGTATAGTGGGCATGCGGGAGGCCGGGTGGACGTACCGCCGAATTGCTCAACACGTGGGGCGTGAGGTCTCCACAGTACATCGATGTTGTCGCCAGTGGTCGGCGGAAGGTGCACGTGCCCGTCGACCTGGGACCGGACCGCAGCGACGCACGGATGCACGCCAAGACCGTAGGATCCTACGCAGTGCCGTAGGGGACCGCACCGCCACTTCCCAGCAAATTAGGGACACTGTTGCTCCTGGGTATCGGCGAGGACCATTCGCAACCGTCTCCATGAAGCTGGGCTACGGTCCCGCACACCGTTAGGCCGTCTTCCGCTCACGCCCCAACATCGTGCAGCCCGCCTCCAGTGGTGTCGCGACAGGCGTGAATGGAGGGACGAATGGAGACGTGTCGTCTTCAGCGATGAGAGTCGCTTCTGCCTTGGTGCCAATGATGGTCGTATGCGTGTTTGGCGCCGTGCAGGTGAGCGCCACAATCGGGACTGCATACGACCGAGGCACACAGGGCCAACACCCGGCATCATGGTGTGGGGAGCGATCTCCTACACTGGCCGTACACCACTGGTGATCGTCGAGGGGACACTGAATAGTGCACGGTACATCCAAACCGTCATCGAACCCATCGTTCTACCAGTCCTAGACCGGCAAGGGAACTTGCTGTTCCAACAGGACAATGCACGTCCGCATGTATCCCGTGCCACCCAACGTGCTCTAGAAGGTGTAAGTCAACTACCCTGGCCAGCAAGATCTCCGGATCTGTCCCCCATTGAGCATGTTTGGGACTGGATGAAGCGTCGTCTCACGCGGTCTGCACGTCCAGCACGAACGCTGGTCCAACTGAGGCGCCAGGTGGAAATGGCATGGCAAGCCATTCCACAGGACTACATCCAGCATCTCTACGATCGTCTCCATTGGAGAATAGCAGCCTGCATTGCTGCGAAAGGTGGATATACACTGTACTAGTGCCGACATTGTGCATGCCCTGTTGCCTGTGTCTATGTGCCTGTGGTTCTGTCAGTGTGATCATGTGATGTATCTGACCCCAGGAATGTGTCAATAAAGTTTCCCCTTCCTGGGACAATGAATTCACGGTGTTCTTATTTCGATTTCCAGGAGTGTATATACAGTAAGTTTCGTCTCCCTCCAATTGGGACAAAGAATTTAAATGACAGATACACTACATCGCACAGAATCAACTCATGACATCAAAGTTTCAACAAAGAAAGGAGTGTACAATTTTGTGTTATCGATTCAAATACATTCACAGAAGCTCAACGATATAACATTAAATGAAACAAAAGCAAAATAAATCAGTAGAGCATTAGAGTTATGGTGTTACAGTATTACTAAAGTTTACGTGGACATGGTAAAGGTACTTATTACCTTACATAACTACTAACAAGGGCTTGATCAATAGTAACGCTCATTTGGCATGGCGTGTCTTCTACAAGACGCGTGATGACAGGCTATTATACTTGCTATTTGACATCACAGGACAAAAGAAACTTATGTAGAGTATTAGACGCTATCGTATAAAGATCATTTACAAAGTGTTGTTGTAGAGACTAGTCATTACATGTAGCTTTGAAGCATTCTAAAGGTTATACATAAACAACAGGTCTCGTTGCTAACGAAAATATCATAAGATGAAGTTACTTTCTGATTAAATATCGTGACATAACAATAAATGGGTATCAATTAAAGCTTAGCTGCCCGTATAAGTATCTTAAATATTTGCAGGTAATGTACCACAGTATTATTTTGTGATAAGATAGTAAATGCTCTTCAAAAGAGTACATAACTTGATCGAAAAAACTATAGTTACTTTGTATCTGAAGAGATAACAGAATTTCAGGTCATAATCATGCTACAAATTGTGCATCTCTTTGTATTACTTGCAGAAGCCCTCTTTCGACATCTGTAGCACTTTACAAAGTATGACATCTGTTATAACCTCACGATTCGCATTACACATGGGCAATTCTGACTGCACTAGGTGGAACCATCCCCTACACTTACAAACCATTGACTCAGAATGGAGATATATATTATTCCCTTCCCAGCTTTAAAGACAATATTCATATATTAGCCACATTTAATACACAGCAGTGAGAGAACTAAAATAAACCATACGCAAAATCTAGCCAACGCGTTTTTAACATTGTAAACTCTTAAAATTTCTATGTCGAATAACTCAATTCAGTTCGTTATCGAGAGAACAGGAAAGGCAGTAAGATACAAAGGAATCAAATTTCGTCACGGAACAGTTTTCTTAAACTCGAATTATAAGTTTTCCACAGCAGCGAACACGTCCGCTCTACTACTTCGCTTCGCTGCAGGGCTGCACCTGACGTCAGTCTCAATGTTGTCAGTGATTGTTGGTGCGTACCTCCAGCGTAGTATGTGGCAGCAGCGGTTCTACAAGCACAACCAGCGATGCGACACTTACCATGAGGTGCTGCAGTGTACTGCAGACAGTTGTTTTCGGCGAAACCCTGATGCTGCCACTAATTTTTCTGCTTTACAGTGGCTAGTTTCCATCTTATGGTCCTCAGGGACGAAATGTGTAATTTTTATCTGAATAAGTATGCCACATGACACTATTATGGAAATCTCCACATCCTTAACTCGACAAGGGTTGCCTTAATCTTAAATATTCGGCTCATCTTCTATTAAAATTATTGAGAGTATTTTTTTAACTTTACACCCAACCAGATCTATAGCGTGTATGTCCATAACTTTATACCCGATTGCTAAAACACCGGAACATTTTATAGACAATTACTATGTTCTTTATCATTGCCGATTAGTCATTATATTACAATATAAATCGTTGTCAAGTCATTGTCAGTTAAGACTTCTGGTCATAGTGGTCGTGACTAATACTCTAGCCGGCCAGAGTAGCCGAGCGGTTCTAGGCGCTACAGTCTGGAACCGCACGTGCGCTACTGTCGCAGGTTCGAATCCTGCTTCGGGCATGGATGTGGGTGATGTCCTTAGGTTAGTTAGGTTTAAGTAGCTCTAAGTTCTAGGGAACTGATGACCTCAGGAGTCCCATAGTGCTCAGAGCCATTTGAACCATTTGAACTAATACTCTATATTACCACCTGGTATATCATCTCCACCTGTGGAACACATCTTTAGAGGTTAAAAGGCAACTGGGGCTCATCCTCGAATTTATAGAAGCCACCAATATTAGTCACGTGATGCATAATGCGTGATTATCTCTGCCTGGCGTCATTTCTATTCTGTTGGCGCATGCAGAGTACAGTTCCGGAAGCTCTTACGCCCTTGATTCAGTTACCGTACTACCTCCAAAGATGTCTCCCATAATCGGAGAAAACGTAGGGGAATTAATGTTACCAGTGTGTATCGTGCTCAGCCTCTGAGTCCTGAAGTCTTAAGTACACCACCGTGAAGACATACGAAGGATGACTGGTGCAAGTGCTCTGGGTGCAGGATGGTGCTTCGGTTCTTGATGACGATGAAAGTGGAGGAATAGAAGATAAATGCCTTGCTATTGAATATCAGCAATGGGCTTCCGACACGAACTTCCGCATTCGTCAACTGTGTCATACGGAATACAAAGACTTTCGATTTTTTTAGAACCAAGTAGCACAGTGAAGATGGTGAGTTTCTTAAGAACTGTGTTTTATAAGAAACACTGTGCCAGTCGTTCACGTAATTAACCGGTATGCTTGGGATACAAAATACATTACAGTGCGCTTCCTTAAAGGAAAAAATATGAAATAACACTATCGGAGATACAGAGTAAGTAATAAAAGTGAGGATTGTCGACAGCAACAGTGCAGTAACACAATTGTTTTATAAGTACAGGGTGGGGAAAATAAAAGTGGCCTGGAAACAGAGTTACTGGGTACAAAGAAACACAGCAGAGGAAAGGAAATACGGAACTAACCTACCAATGGAGGATGTTGAAAGTGATCACCTTTCATCTTTTGGGCCTTGGTCAGCAGGTTGCTGCAGACGGATTGAAGGTAGACTGCTGGAATTGCTGCAGTCTGAACCGAAATGTTCTGCTGGAGTTCTGGAATACGATGTGGGTTGTTGCGATACGCCTTAGATTTGAGGCTCCCAACACACGGTAATCGCACACTAACAGATCAGGTGATCTAGGTGGGCAACTAGGACCGCCACCAGATTGATCTCTGATCGCTGTTAGGAACTGTGTCAAGCCTGAGGATTGTGTAAACGTACTCCAAGGTTCGGCCGGCTGTATGGGTGGTTGCTCCATCCGGTTGGAAGTAACTGTAGGTCCTTCCCTCCTCCTTTAATGTTGCCATAAAAAGTTTCAAAACATCCGAGCCACTTTCATTTGCCCCACACTGTTGTGTGCTCGCAGCATATGTATGAACCAGAGGGTAGAGGAAAGATGACCAAGAAAAGATCAGAGTATGAAGCACATCAAGCAGTATTTGTGGATATATGGTGGTGATAAAGAGCATAAAGAAACTAAGTAATTGGTGGAGGAATTTTCTGCGGAAAGCAGGGCCAAAACGCTGAGAATAAAAACGCTGCACTGGTTTTACGCACATGAAATACATACGATTATCGGGAAGAATGAAAACGCAATAACGTATTGAAAGGGACACTAAAAGCTTGGAAATGTTTTAACTGGTCATTTATTCCCTGCAAAATTTGTAACAGTGCTTACATGAAGTAATAAGATTTAACATGCATACATAAACGGTAAACGATTATACGAAGCAGATTGGATTACAGGAAACGGGGGTATTTACGTTGAGCTCCTGCTCTCCATGAATATACATGAAGTAACGTGATGATCGCGACAAATTTACACTATTCAAACTAATAACATACACGGCCGATAACTGACAATCAATAATGCGAGTGAATAAACCGTACCCTGATGCGGAGGATCTCATTCAACCAGCCAATGTTACGTCAGTGAGGGAACACCTCTACCAGGCGCAATAACTCTATTAAACGCACATGCAATCACTCACACATACGCACACACTCACACACACACATACACACACACACACACACACACAAACACAAAGGTAGTAACGAAAATAGTACATTGAGAGAGAGAGAGAACTGGCGAACGGTACAGTAAAAAGTGGGCGAAGTGTGTAGCTAATAATAACTATTGAGTAGAATGCTACGACTGATGATTGCAAGAATATATCTAAATGCTACAGTTTTAGTCGTACTGCCACCGCACTTCATTCTTTCATTGAATATGTGATTGACAACTGACTCGGAGGCTACTAAGCTGGCCTCGTACTTCGCTTAGTGTTGCTCAGAGCACATAGGGCGCTGATGAAGCTGCCTTTCATTGCTGAAAAACGCTAAACCCTAAGTAAGCAACTCACCTCAGATTAAATGCTCAGTTTGCCTGTATATTCATTCACAAGCGAGAAGAGCCGTTCCGTAGATATTTGCTTTCAGTTTACCGCATAGATATGTACCGCTTGGAACTGCAACCTGATATTCAAAGCTCTCGCCAAACAGTAGCTCACTTGACGTTATACACATTCACGTTTCCTATGAGAGCTATTGCCGTAAAGGTCGACCTACAGGTAGGTGACTCAAATTCTGTTGCTGGATGATACTGAATAAGCAAAAATGGGGATGAGTTCTAACTGAGTCGAAACCGGTTGCGTGAAGAACACAGCCGGCCAGTGGAATGTTTGCTTTGAATAATCTTTCCGTTTTTCATTTTTTTTTTCTTTATTTCTATATCCTTAGGTGCACTAATCACTTAGTGAACGAGATGTAAAACTAATAATACTCCGCTTCTTCCCTTCTTGCCCCCCTCCCATCTTACTCTCCACTTATCCCTTCATTCGCTGAACTATGGGTCCAAAGGCGAAAATATTTAAAGGACTTTAACACGGAGATTACGAAGCACCGTGGACAAAACTGAGGTTTATTTAATTTAAAAACACAACAAGTTTTGTAAAGACATAATCCGATGATGTAGTTCTACCTGAATGGTATTATGTCATTAGAAACAGTGAAAGATAACAAGCAAGCAGCAAACGTGAATTTCTCACTGTGCCTAATGGCATAAAGCTCTTAAAAGAGAACTTCATAATGAGATCATAGTACCGAAAGACGACGTAGTTTTCAAATTAATCGAACTTCTGGATAAGTGGTTGCGAGATACAGTTGTAGACGCAACAGATATTCGAAGAACTGTCACTGTTGTTACTTTACCAATGCCATCCGTATGAAACTACCGACAGGCGAATACCTTAATTAACGATCAGGAACAGGTAATTTTTAGAGGAGAAAAGTTGCCAGAGTCACGACATGAGTCTAGAAGTGATTCAGATTTTACAAGCAGAGCTAACCATAACTATAAAACGAATCGATGTGATAATTTTATTGACAGTACATAAATGTTAACTGAGCTGTTTCATAAATAGCTTCATATTCATCCAGACGACTAGTAAACGAAAAACAGCGGTTATTATAAATTGTTATGAAACTAATTTCCAAGCATATTCCCATCTACCCACATCAAATCGACGTATGGCGTTGTTAATGAAGTGTGCATGCAGTAGTGACGAGCGTAGCGTAGCTCTCTTATGCTGTTCTGCTAGTACCTACATTCAGTGAATATTACGAGGGATCGTTATGGATCGTCGGTAGGAATAACAACTTCCCATGGGCAGACCGACTATCAAAACTACAGCCATTTCCAGCGATCGTAAAGCGATCGTATTTACTTGGTTTATAGCTCGGCACCTTGCAATAGACATAAGGTGTGAAACGCAAAACAGGGACATTAAGTACTGCACATGTCATAGCCTGCGTTAGTAATGATAAACTAACGGCAATATTTATGTCTACAGCAGCATGCCTTTCTGTTGTTTTTTTAATGAAATATCTACAACCTAACATTCCAGTTAGTCGACAGTGATAATTATAGATAGGAAACTGGAATGAGTATTATCCAATGAACAATAATCTTCATACAGTTCAAGTCTCACTCTTATTTATTTTCGAATTCATAGTTTCCGCTTTTTCATCTTCACCTATTAAGCAGCTATTGAAGAATGCAGATGGGCACAAAAAAAACACGCTAAAATTAATCCGAAACAATAGTTGAATGAACAAATTGACTTCAAAGAAGAAAAATCTGTGATCCTTTTTTCGTCTTGTTGTAAGACATATATTGAATTTTGTCAGTTAATTTTGAGTATCGTTTAGTCTTTTTTTATAATATTTTAGTTTACTTCAGTTCCTTTTCTTCCTGAATTACAGTGAGAGAGCGTCAGGATATTTACGTTGTATAGCACGAATGGACCCTAATTTAATTGGAAAATCTGATGATGACTATAGCATGAAGCGAAAGGAAACGCAAACTACATAAACAATGGGAAATAATACAGGGTGACTCAAAAAGAATACCACAACTTTAGGAATTTAAAACTCTGCAACGACAAAAGGCAGAGCTAAGCACTATCTATCGGCGAATTAAGGGAGCTATAAAATTTCATTTAGTTGTACATTTGTACGCTTGAGGCGCTGTTGACTAGGCATCAGCGTCAGTTGATGCTAAGATGGCGACCGCTCAACAGAAAGCTTTTTGTGTTATTGAGTACGGCAGAAGTGAATCGACGACAGTAGTTCAGCGTGCATTTCGAACGAAGTATGGTGTTAAACCTCCTGATAGGTGGTGTATTAAACGTTGGTATAAACAGTTTACAGAGAATGGGTGTTTGTGCAAAAGGAAAAGTTCTGGACGGCCGAGAACGAGTGATGAAAATGTAGCACGCATCCAGCAAGCATTTGTTCGCAGCCCAGGAAAATCGACTCGCAGAGCTAGCAGAGAGCTGCAAATTCCACAATCAACTGTATGGAGAGTCCTACGAAAAAGGTTAGTTATGAAACGTTATCGTCTGAAATTGGTTCAAGCACTGTCTGCAGCTGATAAGATTAAAAGAATCGATTTCTGTGATTTTATCCTTGCTCAAATGGAAACAGATGAATCTTTCGTTTCAAAGATTGTGTTTAGTGATGAAGCAACTTTCCACACTAACGGGAAAGTCAACCGTCACAATGTCTGTATATGGGGCACTGAGAATCCGCGGGAAACAACTCAGTATGAACGTGACTCGCCTAAGGTGAACGTTTTCTGTGCCATTTCAGCCAATAAAGTTTTTGGTCCCTTTTTCTTCGAAGGTGCTACTGTAACTGGACTACAGTATCTGGAGATGTTAGAGAATTGGCTGTTCCCTCAGCTCGAACAAGAAGCACAACAATTCATATTTCAGCAGGATGGAGCGCCACCACATTGGCACTTATCTGTCCGTAACTACCTGAACGTCAACTACCCGAGGCGATGGATCGGCCGCCAGGCAGCCCGTGACAGAGCACTTCATCACTGGTCTCCAAGAAGCCCTGATCTTACCCCCTGCGATTTTTTCTTATGGGGGTATGTAAAGGATATGGTGTTTCGGCCACCTCTCCCAGCCACCATTGATGATTTGAAACGAGAAATAACAGCAGCTATCCAAACTGTTACGCCTGATATGCTACAGAGAGTGTGGAACGAGTTGGAGTATCAGGTTGATATTGCTCGTGTGTCTGGAGGGGGCCATATTGAACATCTCTGAACTTGTTTTTGAGTGAAAAAAAAACCTTTTTAAATACTCTTTGTAATGATGTATAACAGAAGGTTATATTATGTTTCTTTCATTAAATACACATTTTTAAAGTTGTGGTATTCTTTTTAAATCACTCTGTACTTCTTTAATGAGAGGTGTACTTTCAACTATCACTGACCTGGGAAAATTGACAGTCTATTGTAGTGATCCCACGCAAATGTTAAAAGTAACAGCCGGAAGAAACATTTGGATTCACATCATGAGGGCGATGAAATTAAAATGCACAACTTCAGTAACTTCATAATACTTGATCGTAAAATTTTTTTAATAACCTTGTCTTCGATCACTGGTGAAGTGTCCAGAAAAACATTCCTATTGCGCAAATATTTCCCATCTGTCAGAGAACAATGAGCAGAGAGATGAAAATATAGCCATGCTGCTCGCTGTTGGTGTCGTGTTGACAATCAAAATCATATGTGCCGTAATACCATGTGGAGCCGTGACACATGGTCCAGTCGATACAGAATTTTGCTGATTGCTTAGAGAGGCTGCTCGTCGAGAATGGATATTTAGTGCAGAAAAGGCAGAAGGCTCCAATCGGGAAGTGGCCATCACATATATTGGAAATCTGGTTGCGATGCCGGATTACTCGTGTAGTTATACATGTCCGTGTACTCTGGAAATTACTGTACGCTGCTAAATGAAAGTTTTTTGTTATTTATTATTTACTGCTTTGTGGAATGCACTGGGGAATGGGTTTGTTGGTAACCCATCCATTGTTCTTCTGTTTCCCATTTCCATGGAAATAGCTCTTGTACAATTTAATTTTTAATTTTACTGAGCTCGATGAGACTATTTGAGTCTATTCATAGCTTTAATACACGTAAAAAACCTAGAATCACCGTCAAATCTCTATCTCTCTCTCTCTCTCTCTCTCCATCGGCTGCATAGTTAATTAATATACAAATAATAATCAGCCTAATTTAGAAACTGGAGAAAACTGTTTCTGGTAGTTTATTACTCTTGACTCCTCGTTTCTGCAATTACCACCCTCTGTAGACATGTTAATAGAGGGCTGGGCTTAATTTCGTGGGCATTTCTCAAGAATTTGGATATCATGAACGTGTAAGCGTCTTTGTAATGTTTGAAATTATTAGCGCGAAGTATCAGCAGAGATGCTGTGTTCTCTGAAGGCTCGCTTGCACATCCAAAGACCACGAGTTATGCGCATCAGGTAATCCAAAATTAAATAATAAAATAGGGAACATCGAATTGTTCCGGGGCAGTTTATCGGTTTATAAGTTCAATGATTCACAGTGTTCAATTCAGACTGTATTCCTACCATTACGAATTTTTAAACAGGAGACTTTCAAGTTAATTCCTCACTATAAGATTTGCAACACATTCTCGGTGTCGAATATTTCTGTTTGAAGTTTACGAACTCCTATGTTGAAAGGTTACATAAGCTTGCAGTTAGTTTACAATGCCAGCAAGCAAAATTTTTATGAGTAACAGCAGTTATACTTTTTCATTAAGATAACGTTCACGGTGTACTACCGTCATCCATTTGTCAAGTAAAAGTTTTTTAATATGTGTTTATCATTTATGTAGTTCGCTACTTTGCGAGAAATCAATATTAAATTCAACTTAAGCTATGATACAACATAACGGGCCTTAGTTTCTACACGTCGATCCACTGCGGCACTTGAAGTGGCGGCGTAAACATACTACCCAATACCAGCACAGAATCTATACACAACAAGTAGGTAAGTGGATTTTTGCTAATTTTTACTCAGACCTCATCCGAGGTAATTTAACAGAAAACGCATCAATAGAAACTTCTAAGTAATTCGCTGAAACAAACTTATTCTCTGTGGTTGCATTTCTTAGTTTCCTATTTTTCCCAAATTCTTTATGAAGCAGCATGCCTAAAATGTGTTCAGGAAAGGCACTGTAATTATTTTGCGTCTGTATAACATCCCCACACTCCAATTGCTTAAACCACGTGACCGTGTGATCATCCACGAATCGGAAGCGAAATGGGGAAACATATACAACTCACTGCTGAGGATGGCAATGAGAACTCACTTACGAATATATATATATATAAATTGCCACTATATATATATATATATATATATATATATATATATATATATATATAGTGGCAATTTTTCATCAATAATGAGGAATAACTCTGAATGTAGGTGATACACAACAAAATGTTTTGGATAATAGTTGTAGATGGCAAAGAGTGTCATGCATTGCGACTAATATCCGTGACTTTGAAGCTGATTTTCTATTTAATTCGGACGTTAGAGCGGTTTTTTAAATTGGGAATCGAAATATTTGATTTAAGCTATGGAAAGAGCGGTAAATTTTACTTAGAAAATTGTACAGTATACAAAGTCATGTCAAGGTTCAATGAAGGTCAATAAGCAGATGTTTTTTGTTCTAGCACGGATTAACTCGGGACAGAGGAAGGATGCAGCAAAATATAATGTTAGTTACAAATTAGAAAAGATATAATCAGTGACATGTCATGGAAACATGGATTTGGAAAGAACGAAGGGAGATTTGAACTTAAAGTTTTAATTAACTAGTTTATTGGAACAAATAAGTACATCACAACGTGTAAGTGTTATTTTGACATTTATAAGAGAGAACAAACATAAATCAAAAGTAGAGCATTGATTTACACGTCGCTTCGTGAATACCCTAGCCTCTCATTTCTTGGGAGGACTTGATTTAAAGAAGTCCCATGGATTTCATGTTGTACCTGGAAATTATCAGATCATGTGCTCAAGATGACCACCATTTGCTTCAATTCACAAATTAATCCTCCTTAAGAAATGTCTGGAAAGCAGACCAACTCGTGGAGTGGTTGCACAATCTCTCTGGGTACGTTCGATCATGTTGCTTTTGTCTTTGGCTCCTGCTCACAACAAATATTTTTCAAATATTCCCGAAGGCAAATATCAGGAGAAGTTGGATCTGGTGAACAAGCAGTTCATTAAGCGACACCAACAAATCCAATCCATTGATGTGGATATTGTTCATTTAAAAATGACATTACAATCAATGAGTAATTTGGTGTTCATACATTGAATACACATTCCCTGTCTGGTATCTAAGTCAACACCTTCAAGTAAGCCACGTAAGTTATATCTCAATATTTTTAACAAATGATGTTGATTTACATTACCATTAAAAAAATAGCGTCCATTCAGATAGCCATTGACAATTCTGTACCACACGTTAAGACTCAAACGATGCTTGTGTCAACTGTTCTGTACCATTGTTGATGGAAGTCCGACCTGTAATGGCGGTTTTGCTTATTTCATTCACCAGTAATTGTAAATGTGCTTTCTTCTGGAACCATTACTGATGTGGACACTTCCTGATGATGTATTGCCCAGAGGTAAAATGCAAGGCATTGTTCTATCTTCCGAAGGCAATTCTTGGCTCTGTGTGATATGGTAAGCACGGTATCTCCGTGTATAATGCAGATCAGGGCGATAATTTTGAACTTTATGCAAAATTCATATCGTTCGTATACTTTTGAATATGATGCAAAAGTTCAAATCATGGAGTTATTGTAAGTTACTTTATTCATTTTTTAAAAAAGATTTCAGTCCATTAGGATACTTTGAATGTGATGCAACACTGGTTGGCTCCACTTTGTTTTAGTAGCTGTTAAGTACTGCGATGTGATTGGCTGTTTCATTTTGATGTCTGGTAAAATTTTTAAATTTTCTACCGTGGCCATAATGAATTTTCGAGTTCCCACCGCCTCCACCTGTATTATGACACCTTGGACTGTGGGACATTCACAAATGTTACGCGAAAAGTTCCCGATTAAAACATCCACTACAGTTGTACAGTTATTTATTGACTGAAGCCTGAGCGACTCATTTTCAGGTGTGACTGTAAATAGTAGGACGCAGTGTCCTGTCCCAGGTAATTTCCAAGGCACATCTAGGTATTGTATCTGACGACGTCGTTGGCTCTGCCCCTGCATCCACATAATCCACAGATCTCGACAAACCGGCCCTCATCAGGTCCTGAGACTGGGACGTCTAGTGCTGAAACAATGACTAAGGAATGAACTGGATATTACATTGACATACTACTTCTATTACAAATATAGTGTACCAGGACATTGTGGCAATGTGGCAATGCAGCAGTGAGAGTTTAAAACTTGTTGCGGTCCAGAACTCGAACCTGGATACTCTGCTTCTCTAGAATGGTTGCTTCAACAACCTCAGGCACTTGAACACATTTTGTGTCACATCCAAGTTCCCAAATTCGTGCTTACCTAAGAGCAATCACCCCCGCCCTAATCTGATTGCTGTAGGAGTCCAGACATTGGTTGTGCATCCGCACTGAAACTTTTTCGTCAAACGGCCGCCGCACTCATAGAATTACGTATGAGTGGTGTCTGTTCTGTTGGACACCACACATATGTGTCATGACCAAGTCTTCCGTGCAACGCGGGCGTCCTGTATGGCTCGACGACCGAGCTTGTTCGCGTATAGATATTGCTGGCCCAGGATGTGATTGTGCCAGCGCGTTTCTGTACAAACGGAGGGCGAGAGGCCGCTGTCACTAACGGGGTGAGGCAGTTGCGCTGAAAGAGGAGGAGTTGAGATCAGCACGTCAAAGCGGAAACGGCCGACAGGTTTCTGCTCTAAAGTGGCTGCATGAAGAGCAGCAATTCTTGTTGTGGGTTGAACACGAGATGTAATTCTGGCTGGAGCAGTGTTTGTATTCACACTTCCAGGGATCATAGTGCAGCTGGAAGCAGGGAGGTGCTAGCAGAAGTGTGGTTCAGTGGAAGGCACTGTGTAGTGGTTATGTGTTCTATCTTGCGCGAATCGTTGTACCTGTGTTGTATACTTAAATATCCAAACGCTCATGTTGGGAAAACACGACGAGGTCTGGAATTTGGAGAGTACCTTGTTAACTGACTAAATTGAATTTTGTGTCACTGATTTAGAGTTTCTTCGTGTCTTTTGTATAAGATATCCATTTAGTTAACGTGGTAACGTATATTTTGTGTGCCTGTGCTGTCTGTCTAGTGCCTGACAAGGTGAGACAGGGCGCGAGCATTTCCCCTACGGCGTTAATGCACGTTAGCAAGGTAATTAGGTACTGTTTCTAAAGAAACTCTTAAAGATAGAACCTTGAAACTGGGAACGGAGATTTCCTAAGACTATTGCTTTAATTTAGTGCAGAGTCAGGCAAACTGAATTCGTTGAGTTCTGTTAACATTTATCGATAAAAATGGATTTCATTAAAAAAAAAGGAATCCTTTTTTTTTCAAACTGAAACAAAACCACACATGTATTTATTTTTTAGTTTGTGTCTTGGAACGACTGCAGATAATTTCAAAGTTTCTGTGACACACAGTTCTGTAAATAGTGCCACTTACGCCACAAAAAATAAAGTTCTAGAAAACCTGTGTATTATTTAGAAATTGTATTAGAATTTTTATAATTAATATTTTCCTGAAACACATTCATCATCATCTGAATCCTAAGCATTTCTTCTTTTATTCATGGCTTTTCTTTGTTTTCTCACCTCTTTTGTGCATCTGAGTGCAACTATGTCTGCTTTACGAATTTTTGAGAAATCAATATTTCGTAACGCCAGTCTTGTGTTTGCAACTGCATTGATACCTAGTGTCCCCAGTAGGTACTTAATGTTTTCTTGATATACCATCGTTAAAGCCACACTTGCAGGATGGGCGTGGATATATAGCAAAAATCGTAGACATAATTTCAAACTATAAATAAAGCATTACATGAAATATTACTTTGTATAAGCCGTTGTATCGTTGTGGCATGGAACCGCTGAAACATTAGAATAATTATGCAGTTCAGTTGTCTTGCCGAGAAGACGGCACCTTTTTCGTTCTGGAAGCCGTCCTGACGGGACGCATTTCTGCCATCGCTGCAGATAATTATTTGGCACATCACCATCATTCTCACTAGGCGTGGGAATTTTCCTAGTCCTCGCACTATAAAACAACTGAAGTCACATCTGGGACTCTGTTCTTTCTTTCGACGTTTCCTGTCACAACAACTATTGAACAGTAAGCATCTCCTAGATGTACTTACGAAGAATTAGGTATGGATCTGGTCTGAGCAATGCCTGCGTGATTCTGATAACATTAAGCACGCATTGTTGAATGCAAAAATGTTAGCCCATCCAGACTTTAGATTTCTGTGTGACGTGTGACGCGTCATGCAGTGTCTTGGGTTGTTGCCTATTTCAAGTAGTTCTGAATGGAGAAGAGGAACAGGTAAAAACCACTGGATTTGCAAGCCGTACTTTAAGTGAATGTGAACGTACTTATTCAACCACGGAACTTTAAACTCTTTCTATTTTCAGGGCGTTCAAATAGTTTATCTATTATTTGTATGGTAAAGACACGAAAATTTATACAGATCACCAAGCTCTGACATTTTTGTTAAGATGCAAGTTAGTTCATCCAAAATTATCACGCTGGGCTGTGTCTTCGCAAAATTACACATTTGAGATTGTATACATTAAAGGTAAAGACAACATCATTGCTGATGATTTGTCCCGTCTTCCACAAGGTATGAATGATTGTAAAACTGATCTTGATAATGTCACCGACTACAGAATACTCCTAATACAGGATGAAGAATATTACCAATATTACATTGATTTGTGTAGAAATATGGCAGCTGTGCAAAACTCTCATCCGCACTGGAACAAGGTAAGAAGTTTAGTCATAAATCAACCTCACCATCCACTCTATAGCCATCATCTTATATATAGTAACGTGTTATTCTGTTGTGATGGCTCTAACTGGTGTTTATGTACAGAAATTAATCAGACACTCACAGTTTTGGGACATTATGCAACGAAGAAGTGCTTGCAAAACTTGGTACTTACTGTTATTTCGCTGATTTGAGACGAAAAATTCACAATGTACTTAAAACGTGCTTATCTTGTCAGAACTCAAAACCTCAGAATCTATATTCAAAGACAAATCTACATTCCATACTACCCAGGAAACCTCTGGAGACTGTAAGTACGGACGTAAATGGTCCACATCCAGCAAGCAGTGGTAGTTTGAAGTATATTTTAGCATTTTATGACATATCTTCTAAACATGTTAAGATGTACGCCATAAAATATACAAATGCTAACGCAATAATCAGATGATTCTCAAGCAGGAAAACCCAAGACAATTTTATCTGATAACGCCACGTATTACACAGGGTACAAATGGCGTAAATTCATGAAGTACAATAGCATTAAGAGCATCTCTATCTCGAAAATTAGGCTACAATCTAATCCTATTGACGAATTTTCAGATAACTGAAGAGATTCATGAGCACATATATACCTGCATAGCATTCTAATTGAATAAGTTATTTGTCACTATTTGAAGACGTTCATAACAACTTAAATATGTATGACAGAACCTATAATCTAACGAGCTTACATTCGACCGCAAAGAATCAAATGAATGGAGCGATCCGTTGCCAAAGCTTTCGCCTCAGGAGCAGTCGCACGATGAAAAGATAAAAGAAGAACTAACTTCGTATTACTAAGCGAAAGCATGAATTCAAAGTAGGCATTAATCTTGTGCAAGTGTAGTAGCCATTAATCTTGTGCATTAAAGCGGCGGAACGCGAAGTGGCGTCTGCTGTAAGACGGTCCATATGTAATTATCAATATACCGCATCCGGGTGCATACCTGTTGCAGAACACAAAAACTAATAGAATCAGGGGGCTTTGCGCTAATCGAGACTTAAGAGTATTTCATTCTAAGTAGGAAACACATATCGCTTAGTAATGAGGAAGTAAACTGTATATTTATAAAGCACACTTACCTCTCACTAAGACTGCTACGAAATAAGGTAGCGTAAGAAATTTTATTTCAGCTGACCAGCCAGCAGCAGAAGAAGAAAGAAGAAATTTCGACTTCGCCGAACGTAAATAAACATCATCAGCCTAAATTTTAGTGCAAATGTTATGACGACTAAAATATTTTTGAAAAAATATAATTGACTATATGTAGTGTCGTTCAAGGACTATTCATGACTGATTGACATATACACAAAATCACACTACAACCAAACACTATAACTTAGGAACGGATTAGATGCACTTCATACTGCATAACACTTGTTGATGTGAAGCCAAGGCCATATACACGTTGTACACGCACTCGTAGCGCGAGAATTCTGTAGGTTTGATTCCGGTGTGTTGCTTTAGACATTTGTCCATTAATATATGTGGGCCTGGCCTTGTTTGCTGATATATCCTCATGTTGTATGTAATCTTTCCAATTGAAGGTGAGATCATTGCGTGAATACAATATTTGGCTAAAAATCTCTAATGTCTGTAAAATTATGTAAATACTTACATTCCGTGTAAAACCAAAATGTAATATATTTATTTATATGTAATTATCCATACTGATGTAAAGGAAAATGTAATATGTTGGTTTGTAAATATTACCAGACTTTGTAATACATATCAAAATGTGTAAAACCATGAGATTTATGTGAAAGAGACTGCTTTAAATTCATTCTACATACATCTTAATGCCTGTACCCGCGATGAAGTATATGTGCAAAATTATTAAAAAATTATTCTTTACATATCGCTATGAGAACGATCTCGTGAAACATTTATGTAAGAACCTACGGTCGCGTCGCACAAAACCATTGAAGACAACTCCACGGGTAGAGGAATTTCGGATGGGACTTCAGGGAATTTAATGTTCTCGGAATACGACGGCCACTCTTACCCGGACAAATCGAGTATCGATGCCAGCAGTTTGCCGTCGGAAGTCTTGCATCCATGCCTTCCCGAAACGTATGTTGTGGAATGGGAATAGACAGGTCTTCAATCACGCGACGCATGACCTAGGAAGAATAGTGTTATCAGTAAAAATAAACAGTGCAACGAGTGAACATTCCCACATACCGGTTGTCAAATCTGTGTACAGTGACGTCGATATGCAATAACATTTAGGTTAGGCAAACTACCAAAACAGAGCTCACCTTTGCGTCATTATTGTATGTATTGTTTACATGAACTACAAAGGATAACACGTCGTACAAGGACAGCTAATCTAAAACAGAAAGACATTTTAAATGCTATACTTTCCATAAGAAATGTATTTTGCTTCGACATACGTAGTAGTTTTAAGATTATTGTACCTGTACTTGGAATATCGTGTCACAGTGATGTCTTGCGCACACGCACTACTAACGGTTACTGCCAGACTGAAACACACGCGACTGCGCATGCTGCAATACCAACACTGAAATCTAATGGGCGCACGCCCCTCATTCAAACATTGTATACCATGAACTGTATTTGAATATGTATGTAACTATTGTACTGAATATACTTTAGGGTGAATTGCTTGCCTGCAGGTGCGTCCTTTCATCTTGCAATGCAGGGTGCAACTTATCGGCACATTTGCAGGATGGGCTTGGACATATAGTAGAAACGTAGATGTAAGTTCAGAATATAAACATAGAATTACATAACATATTAATTATTACAAGTGATTGTATCGATTATGGCATACAACCCCTGAAACACTATAATAATTATGCTGTTCTGTTGTCTCGCCGAGAAGACGGCACCGTTTTTGTTCTGGACGCAGTCCTGACCGGACGCATTTCTGCCATCGCTGCAGATAATTATTTGGCATACCGCCATCATCCTAGGATACGCAATCTCACTGGGCGTACTCATAGTTGCATACAGCAACAGAATTAGTGGTGGTGTCTATACGGTTAATTTAATGTAATGTTTTGTGAATACAGTCCTAATATTCAATCTTGCGTTTCATTTATGTTACAAGCTATTGTTCTAATTAAACGGCGTCTTGGCAAGGCTAAAGGTTCCGTGTCACAAATTATATCAAAGGTCCTGAACGAACCGAAGCTACGAAGGCCGATATTTTCAGAAAAATCACGGCCACTTTACAATGAATGGACCTTATCAAGCCCGCAAAGTTTGTATAAACTAATCACATACTATTATCATTAATTATTATTATTATTTGCTTGTTCTTCGATACACTCAAACCAGGCAGGAGAAGCCACGATAACATCAAACATCGTTAAAAGATAAAGCACCATGTAATACACAAAATATTAAAATTTCATAGTGTACAATAATTGTTTTTGGAGGACGATTCGAAATTACAGAATTCAAACTTTCGTTGACATTTTAAGTTTGACCAAATACACACTCATGAGCAGACCATTATTAGCCATGTTCCTAAATATAGGCTGTACTGTTCTCATAACTGCCAGTGGCAAACCGCGTTTACGCTCATAATTTTCGCCAGAACATAATGCCGTAGAAATCTGCACCAGCTTTCAGGACCCCTTGGGCGAGGGCCATCTTATTGGTCTTCATCATTCGATACCTTACGAAAAAAAACTGCCCCTGCAGTTCTTTCATACTTTCTAAATCGTTATAGTTTTTTTGTGGTTAACTCATAATAAGCTTGCAGCTAGTCTATTTTAGAATTAAGGAGACTTCCTTTTCCTCCAAGTTTTTCCCAAAAAAGCAAAAGAAGTATACCTTCATCTCTCATATCGACAAATGATGTTCATTTTCACTTAAGTTACACTCTGGGAAACCAATGAAATATAAATCAAAGATGCGTACTTCACATGAAGAAACTACGAAACGATATCCCTGAAAACTTACAGTGACGCGTAAATGTGTGTGGCACATAATGTGCAACATAATGTGAAACTGATAATATCTCGGTAAATAAACTTCAGATTTGCACGAAACAAAGATCATTTTACGAAATAAATTGCACAGCATTTAAAATGACAAAAAAAGAAATTTCGATTTTGTTAGCCGATTTACCGCAAGCCTCCCCGGTGTTGACCTTCGTTGGTGGCGTTTTATGATTACGTTATGGAACAAGATCCTTAGTAGTATGACCTTATGTTTTCCTATATATCCATAGCGCTTATTACATGTGATAATTTGTACCCCATTTACTGTCAAGTTTTGACATTTTAAAGTGTTGATATCTGACGCTGTGTAGTAAGTTAAGGTTTAACTGACTTTGTATGTTTGTTTGTTACTCTTTTGTGAAGATAGTTATTCTCGTCAGACAAGAGTTTTATTGCACTAGACAGCCAGGGCATTTGACAAACTTAATAAAGTCCCCAGGAATAGGGCTAGGATTGGAACTCCGCTTGGAAGGCTAATCCCTGGTTATGATTTCATTCATAATTTCTCACAATTTGAATTCATTTTTTCAAGGAGATAACCACAGTTAAAGAGGGCTAATTTACCACACAGAATTCCAACAGTTGTGAAACAGTTAATGACATTACAAGATCAAATATCGTGCTTCACAATTCAAATATTTTTTAAAAAGAGAAGCAACGAAAATTTAAAATTATCGATTGAGGAATTGCTGAATGACAACTACAACAACTACAGGATTGACATATAAGTTGCTGGAGAAACAGGTAAAAAACTCACAATTGTATTTAAAGCAGTACCAAGTCAGCAGTGGGCCCCGAGACAATTTCAGAACAACAATTTTTAAGAAAGATCCCTTCTCAGAAAATGAATTAATTAGTAAAAATACAATTGAGTAACAATTGTCTGAGTGAGTCCTGAATACTGCACCGGCAGTAACGATCAGGAACTAGACAGAGAACGTGAGACACTGAGGAACAAGCGGCTAAGGGTTACACAAGGTAATTACAGAAGGAAAGCAAACTCAACTTAAGGAGCTGACGAAGCGTCATGAAAGGTGCCCGAATAGGTTTGTAACGGTATGAGACCTAGTGCTGCCTGACAAACAGCTTGCTGGCGTCGCGCTGTGCCTAGCAGAAACACGCTGCTATACGACAATACAAAGCCATTCCAGTACTGCGTGTCTCCCTCCCCCCCCCCCCCCCCCAAAAAAAAAGAAAAAAAAATACGAGGCACCGCAACCAAGGAACCAAGGTAAAACGTGCTGTCAGGTAGGAAACAACACAGCTAAGGAATAGCCTTGCAGGACAGGTCCAGATCAAACACAGGCGCAATAGTTCTTCACCCAAGAAAGCGCAAGATAGATATGCACCTAAGCCTGTTCAATTTGGAGTGATGAAATGACAGCAATTAGAATCATCTTACTAACCACTACGTTAGAAGTTGAGTATTCATTTAATTATGTACTAAACAAATTCATTTAGTAAAAGCTCTACAAGAGACAAATCAAATTTAATACAATGTGGTGCAGCAGTTAATTATATTGGAAACAGTTGCAGCTGCTTTGCCTGAGAGATACGAGAAAGGTCAAATAGCACCGCCAAAATTTTTGAGTGTTGAGTCATGGACGTAAGGCCCAAGACTGATGAAGTAGCATAAGAAAAGGCAGACAACATCGGAACCAAACATGGCAATGGCGAGTAAATAACCAATTTTTCCTTATTAGCAGCCTCATTAAACACCACGAGGACTTGGCCAGGCCACACATCTAAAACATAGCTACTACATATTAAATCATGGACATACATTAAATGAATAACCGAGATTAAGCATAAATAAGCAGAAACTAGTATGATACTAGCACCCGGGGAGGGGAGAATGTTAAAAAACAGTGTAATGCCCCGAAACCTTTAGCACACCACAATGACCTTAAACACACATTGAGGTCACTATGAAGGGCAGTGATCTCGACTTTCAGAGGAATTCTTACAAATTATTTGTTAATACTGACAAAGACATGAGTAGGGGAACAATTACCAATGGCAATACTTAAGGCTATATTGAAAAAATTACGCTCACAGTAACATTAAGAAAATGCTGAAGAGCAATACGACTGAAGATCAAGGCAGAGGCGGCCCGCCCCAAAACAATTCGCACTATCAGCAACCACGCGATTGAGCGTCTCGCCAAATGTACGAGGAAATATACTGTCGCAAGTTGATACAGCATAAACCGGCAGGAACGCAGTGGGCTGATCCACTTAGCCCATGAATTGATTGCACACGTTTCGAAACGCCAGGCTTTCTAGGTTCCCCATACGTCAGCCTTCCACCGTAACGTTTACCGTGTTCATGGCAACACACTACTTCAACACGGGCACTGTGTCGTGCCCCAACTGACGTCTGTTCCTCTCTGTCTCTCCCCAGAGGGACCGGTCCTGCTCTCGATTCAGAGATCACTGCAAAAATCCCGCCGCGCCAGAACGGTGAAGACACTTAGCCCGCGAAGCAGAACTCGGTACCAGCCAGCATGGTCTACTTAGCGTTGGTTGCTGGTTTGTGATTTCTGATGCATATGCGCTCTGGTTTATCATCGCCTACACAATCCCCAGTCAGTTTCCACTCCAGCGGTCATTCTGCAAAACATTTGAATTTATCTTCAATTTTAACCTGAATTTGAATCAGCAATTATCATGTACTATGTACGTACTCTTTTATCAAAAGCACTTACTGCCTGAAAGACTTTAGTATGGGGTAAAGAACCGTTGTATACATTCTACATCGTACAGTTGGTGATGAAGTGTAGGGTTTTATCAGCAGATTTGTGTCCATGTGACTCTACGATAAAACAAATCGTCGTGTGGTATTACTGTGGAAAACCAAATGTCAATTTTGAAATACTTCTTATGAAAATTTAAAAACATAAATAACTATTTCGCATCATATTTGATTTACTTTCGTTACAGTGTACTGACTGAAATTACAAATATGCGTTCCAAGAGGAAATCAGGTCCCACGTGGTTTGATAGCACTATTCTGATCCCAAATGCATTCTAAAACATGCGTAAATCAAGCACGAATGATTTCCTCGATCTGCGAACAAGAAATACTTAAGCAGCTGGCATGTGTTTTTAAAAGGACATTCCCATTTTCGGTCCATTCTTTGCATCAACTTACCATCGTGTCCTGTAACTCCAGCATCCAATCACTATTAATTCTTCAGTAGAGATCGTTAGGTATATAGTAATGGATATGCACTTACGAGCAACTACGCCTTAAATGGAATCTAACGTGAATGCATAATTATTAGAAGATTTGGTTGCTGATGCAGATACAGGTTAGACCGTCCATACAAATTGATCATGTTTATTTCAGATATTTCAGAGTGTGACTAACTCACGCTAAGATGAAAAGACAATGGGGAAGAATTATTGCAGAGGCCACCGCGGTAAAACACAGCTCGTGCCATATAAGATAAAAGAAATATTTGTGGCTCACTGATCGCTGAACAAATGACATATAAGCCAGCCACTCCGCAGCACACTACAAACTCCCACATAAAAGTGTAGGAAGGAGCCCCAGACAATATGCTCAACACTGAGAGCTTTACCACACTTGTGATTCGCTAAAGTCGAGGACTGGTCTCATAGCTGATCTTGCTACATTCAGTTAAAATGTGTTGTACACCATTAACTTTGGCGGCGTGAGGGTTATCTTGCTGGAGTTAAGTAGACGTTTGTGGTGAGTGCCCTACTTACAGAAAGGCAACGGTGTCTTTACACCGATGGAGTGACGTCACCGATCGTAGCGCACTGCCGCTTACTTCCTTTTCTCGAGATGTCTACCTGGCAACACTGTGATGAGATCCTGCACAGGGATGGAAATCTGTGTTCCTTGGTAATGTCCTCGGCTGCTTGGTATGCTTGCTCATTTTCACAGAAGTGCCCTGGTATCCAGAAAAACTACGTCCTTCTCTTGCTGTAGAAGGAGCAGTACACTGCGTATTGTTAATTCTATTCTGGGTAAATTTAATGCAGTGCTTCTAGAGCACTAAGTAAATTTGAGCAGATGAGAAACCTCTTACACAGTTGAAGCATCATCTGCTCTAGGGCCCTCAGGTTCGCGTATAGTTATATATACACTAGAAGGTGTATCCTGAAGAAGCTGTCAATGAACTAGACTGAGCAGCCAAGAGATTCCAGTTGCTCCGATCCATGCGTGTATGTTATCTTAAAACCGTGGCTACTATCTAAAATGGTATAAAGCAGTGACGTGTAAGTTACATCTGCAGTGCATGCCCTTTCAAAATTTGACGTATATGAAATAATTCTGGCCATCTTTAGGAGCCAAGGTGCTTGAACGAACATCCGAACCCATCTCTAAAAGCAAAATCTTTGAGCACATGCCAGATGGTCTTGTTTCTCTGACTCTAATGTTGAACTGGAGTTACATTTGTATGCGTGGAGTATGTGTGGAGTGGATATTACGTCATAGGCTTGTCTATGTGGAGTCGCCACCTGATGATACACAGAACAGAAGTTAGGAATAAGACTGGGCTGAAAGGCTCCTGTGGCGATGTAATTTCGCTCACGGTGCAGCACATGAAGCAGTTTTAAATACATCGATCATGCTGACTCACAGTCTGTGCGACAATCAAAAACAGAAAGTGAACTGTTAGGAAGACTTACACAGACGTCTCGGTCGAAAAATTAATTCCTTTGTTTCCCACCTAATCCTCAAGCTTTTTAATTGTAAGCTGTGACAGACAGTTTGAGAAAGGCTGGAGGAGGAACAAGTGACTGAGTCGCCCACAAGGAAAGAAAAGAGGTCATTTAATTTACTATTAATAACTGTTGCAGAGATACTCTCACTTAAAACGCTATCTTGAGCAACACCATTCTCTTGTTTGAACCAGTCACTCAAGGCATCTGTTTGCGATAGTTGCAACACCAAGAGGAAGACATGTGATTGCAATGAAACTTATCCCACAGGTTTGGGTCATGTAATCACACAGATGGTCAGAGTTACAGATATTTACATGCACTCTGACCATGAGACTCCAGTTCGTCATGAATCTGCCACATGTTGCTGTTGGAGCCTCTGGATGTCATGGCATGGACTCAGAGAGATGCTGGAAACACACTGTCACGCGGCTTTTAAACACGGTCACAAAACATAGGCAATTGTTACAGGAGAGCCAGAAGAACAAGCTACCCACCGAAATCTCTGACATTTTCGATGGGCGACATGTCAGGCGAAGGTGCAGGCCAACGATAAAGTAGCGCCCGTCGTTCCGAGAAGAAGGCTTGCATATTCCTCGTCACATGTGGCCGGACATTATCTTGCTGAAATTGGAATGTTGTAGCTAATGGCGCCCTAGCCATCACACTTGGCGTTTGTCCCCTATGCAGTCTACAGCATTGCGTTCCCCACGGTAGCATCTAACACGTACGCAGAGGCCACGGTGGGCCACGATGAAGAGGAACGTGTTCTAAAACACATTTTGGCTCTGAGCACGCCAATGATCGCATTCACTTGCTCACTGCAGTCAGAAACTTTGGTAGTTTCTGGTGAATGGAGATCGATGGCATGGTATGCTTGCCACCAGTTTAGCCCTTTCCGGAAAGCGTCGAGCCGTCAACGTAGACAGGTCCACACCCTTTCCTGTGCTCCAAAGTTGACGGTGACGAGAACAAGGTGGCGGTCACCTCGCTCTGTGGTCACATTGTGTGGTCCAGTACCCACTAGTCGCTGTGTACGGCCGTCCTCTGTCCGCTGATTCTACATATGCATCACTGTCCTTGCAGCGAGCTCTGTACGAGCGAGAATGTAACCAAACGACAAGCTCGTTTCCGGATACTCCATGTCTCACAGCCATATAGAACAACAGGCTGGATCAGGGTTTTGTACAGTGGAATCTTGAACTTGTATTCTGGCATTGATGTCTGCTTCACATGACGAGTTCTCAGTGAAAAGTTCCCTTGCGTATTTGAATTCTTGCACTCTCTTGTAGGACTGGTTCCCAACCTGCTGTGATTGTAGATGATCAGGAGTCTGACAATGACCACGAGTCGTAACGAGGTACTCTGTCTTGGCTTCGTTTATGTTTAGCCCAAATTTGTGCCCGGTAATACTTCCTGCTGCTACTACTGTGTTTGCTGTTGTCATACCTCTTGGTTTCACTAACGGAACTAGATTTCAGCTACATTTACAGGTGCGACTTCTTATAGTTTCATAATCTGCCAATGTGTGTGCCCTGGAAGAACCAAGTTTGCCAAGACCACTAGTAATTGTTTTCATTACAATTATCTATTTAGAAAGATCTAGGCTATCGCTATCGGATCTTGTAACAACTAATAATCTGCGCTGTCCTCATCAGATCTTGTAATCTATGCTGTCATCATCAGATCTTGTAAAATTACTAGATGTTGCAAGATCTGATGATGACAGCGTTGGTCTATCGAAACGGATGACAGCAGTAAAAGAATTACTAGTGATTTTGGCAAACTTGATTCTTGAGGAATAATATAATCATCTGATCGCCCCCAACGACTGACGCAATGTCAAACGTACATAAACTTTTAATTACCTTTCTTTAATTTCTGAGGTGAAGGAGTTAGGAAAGTAGACGGGCTCGTATAGTTTAATTTCTTTGTCTCAGAGTCTGAGATGCATAGCGCAAACTTTACGTCCTGAATTGGTTTGCCTTCTGTAGCTGCTCATACTCCCTTCTCAGAATAGCATGGTCATGAGAGAAAGTAACATAGTTGGCGGATGAGTTCATTGAGTGCTTGATTCGTGGGCCGTTGATTCACATCTGTTGTACAGGATGTGTCCTTTGCAACCCACGATGGAATGACCAAAGTAATGACACTTAAGGCAGCGCATACAGTTAGGTATGCAAGGTCTACTTTCAAAGCGGGTAAAATTACTGCACAGCATATTCAGACACCTTTATTACACCGAACGTCAAAATAAAAGCTGCTGTCTTTTCAAGCTCGCCATTTAGCCTCCTCATGATATGTTTAGCTGAAATGACACAGTCGGGTTCCCATGCTTGTTGCAGCTCTCTGTTAGCAAAATTCATGATCTCCCAGCAGCCTACAACATCTTTACAGTAATTTAACGTGCTGCGCTACTAACTGTGTAAGGTACGACCTCGAAGCGATGTGACACAGCTTAGTTCCTTCTGTAGATCTCGCTGTCTCGACCAGGAATGAGCTATTACGTAGCCTCTTGATGTAATGTGAAACTTCAGGCCATTCCAGTGCATAGAAAAAATTTACATCTATCTTAATTTACTTTTTACACGTTTAATCAAAGAAGATAGCCTATATTGCACACTAAGTCGTCTTTATTTTGCAGTGGTTTCTCTACTGTTAGCAGGCTTCTCAGGTTGACTAACCACACTAGACATCTCTGTTGTCTGGGGAGGGGGGAGAGAGTTAATAGTAAGCAAAGTGACCACATGAAACATTGTGAACATCTGAAGTAGCCGCAGAATACGTATTTGTCTCGAGCAACTTGTCCCCACATACGTAACGTCACCTTCCTGATAGGTTTGATATTACTAGTCGTTCACAACTGGGAGTGAGGTCGGCGAATCGTGAGTTTTTATCGGGATATTTCGTGAGAACACGCTGTACCACTTGATGGCATTTGCACAATTGTCTTGAAATCAATCACATTGCGATGCTTTTTTCCTTTATCCCTACTGAGCTAGTCTACAGTGACGTCAACGCGTGTTTCCGATAAGTGCAGTAATATCGTGATGGGGTACTACAACTTGGATACGACAGGCGTCTCAGTCGTTGCCCGTAAACAAAATAAAGCTTACCCTTACACAGGACTGGCAGTGCTCACCATTTCCCAGGTCAGGAACGCAGTGTTCAGCAAAATGTTAACCAACAAACGGAGACTCATCTTTATGAGCGGCTATCTATTTGGCACAGATCAGGAGGCATGTGTGACTTATCAAATTCATGGTACGTAACATTCAGACTTCAGACATAAATCACCCAAAGTGATGGGATAAAACTCTCAAAAAGTCTCGAGAAAGTCGACTTTGAAGTTTTCAATGGACCTTTAAGTCACTAAAATTAAGGCGAGTTTTCTCAGCTGGCAGTTTAACTCACTCTGTAGCGCCAGAGAATGGTACTTGGGTCAATGGGTTGCTGGTTCTACTTTTGTTACGGTCTTCTTTCCTTTCGTTTCATGTTTCGCTCAGTTAGAATCCCTACATCATCTAAACATAAAATTCATCAAATATATACTACGTAGCACATATCTCATCATAGTTTTTCGTCACAAATATAAATTCTTTGCTATCGATATATTTATAAAAGCCTTATATTAAATTTCTAATGTTTTTAATGTAAACAATCTTTATTAACAATTTCTTATAAAATATCGATAATTAAGAATTTTTACTTGCAATGTGTGTGATACGTTATGCGAAACAAGAAGACATGAAATGACTAGCTTTGTGTTAATTAACACATACTGAATGAATTTTATATTTAAATGTCGCAGGAAATCCAACTAAACAAAGGGAAAAAGGAATAAAAGTAAAAAGTACCCTAGTGAGAGTCGAACCAATGATCCACTGAGTACCCAGTTGCCGACGTCCAACGCATCCAAGTAAGCCACGAGTCCCATCTTGAAATTCCTCTTAATTTTAGGGGATTAAAGTCCCTCGGAAGTCTTTCAAAGCCAATTTTTATGTCGAGAATTTTTGAGAGCTGCATCGAACTGTTTTCGAAATTGATATTTGAGTTCTGAACTTCATGTGCGATAAATGTAGAACGGTAAGAAAATTCGATTGACGGGTCATCTCCATGTCAGAAGAAAATATAATTATTCTTTACACATTCTCATTCCGTGCTGATATTATTAACGATCCATGTAGTCAACAATATAAACTATCTCAATATATCAAATAGCAGAAACGGCAGCAAAAGTATGCCGTCTATGATACTGAATGCGGATGTACTTCGAAAACTTTGAGGGCAGTGGTACGAATTTACTCACTGGAGGTAGCCAAATATTGAGGAAATTGAATAACCTATACATTTCCGTCTGATGATGAATGTTCCACGTTAGAAACGAATAAGACGTCAGTTTTGTTAATGTAGATACATATGTGTAGTCTCCTAAATTCAGAATAGGTCGCTGAGGTATAAATCATTGACTGAATGCAACATGAATTTATCAATGCAACATTACACGTTTCGGCATTTGTCATCAAAGATACCTGTTACATAAAATAAATCACATAACTACATTTGAAATAAACTGGTTTAAAAACCATCGTAGACAGACTTAGATATACTTGAAGTGCTTGAAATTTAGTAACACAATATGAGTATTGGACACAAGGTCCTGAACGAGCAGATGAACTCGAATCATAAATGGTTCTTTGATTTTATGTATACCCCTAGTTTTGCTTTCCATGTAACAACGTCACGAATTTGTCCTGTGCCTATTTGTCAAGATGTTATTTTTAATTACACCGTCCACCAACCCTCGCGCCACTTTCCCTCCCATGTCTCACCTTTTATTACATTGTTTACACTGCAAATGTTTATAGTTACGTTTACGGCTTTCACTTTCAGTTTTCGCCAGTGATCTCAGCTCGTTTCAACATTATTTTGTCTGTTATAAACAAAGTGTTACATATTGCGTGTTCTGGTTATTACGCTGTGTGGCACCACGACACTTATCCATTTCAGTTGCACGTATTTCTATAAACTTTTGTATTTTGCTTTGTTGTGATAATATAGCGGCGACAAACTGTTTTTAACTATTTACGCCATGCAGTGAATGTAGCTGTATTAGCGCTCATGTAGCCAAATTTTCGTTTAGAACAGACAGAGAATTGTACTGTTGAAGTTTTTTTCGCGCTTGTCACCTGCAAGCCAGGGTTACTTTTTTTATTGAGACTGCTGCTATTTTTCTATTCATTACATTTATACATACCACCAATTCAAACTCTGTCATTATGTAGCGTCATACTTGCATGTTCAACGACATCTGGCATCGAAATCTTGTACATTCGTCAGTAGTCACACTGACAGTGCTGTGAACTACACTCTGTAATTATTTCATGTTACATTTAATTCTGTTAACTTATCATACTTTTATAGTAAATTGATCTCTATTCCCTTGGTTTATGCTGTCTGTAAGTCATACGACGGCGCTGTAGGGCGCCAAGCCTAATTTTGCAATGTCATTTGTTGCTCAAAATTTGTATCTTCATTTAGTGAAAGTAATCTCGTGTCAGTCCATTCATGTTTATTACCATTACAAAATGCAGCTATTATATCCATTGTTTACTTGAAGTTCCTGGGTACGTGTCTTCTTATGATTACAATGTTTTTAATTTTATGTCTATGTTAGTTTTGTAAACCATTTCATTTCATGTGTAATTACTAAGGATCGGACTATAATGATCATAGAAACCACAAAATATGCATGAAAAATGCTTAAAAATGCATGAAAAGCGTCGAAATATGCATGACCAACTAACAAAACAAAAAGAGGAAACACATGGTAGTTACTGCGTGCATTATATCTCAAAGTCGAACTTGTGCATATTAGTTTTACGAGGAAGAGCGCCGGCCATTCAAAAAATCGGTACATTTAGAACACTGATCATTTTCTGACTACTTTCTGGTAGAGGTTAGGAAGGGAGTCTTTCTGGGAATATTTTCTACAAATTTGCAAAATGGGCATTCATACTGTGTTTCAAGAATTGTTCCTTCTTTGCTGTTGCTGTCGATAACAAGCGAATGCGATATGACTGAATTGCAGCGAAACCATTTTTTTGGGGGGGGGGGGGGGGTTTAAGGGCGCTCAACTACTGAGGTCATTAGCGCCCAGTCACAATTGTTAGAGCACATAGAATCTAGTAAAACTCAAGGGGGGGGGGGGTGGACACCAGAAAGTTCTTACAAAGATGCAGATAAAATAAGTGAAAGAGTTAGATGTCTTTGGATAAGCCAGTCAAAGTTATAAAACGAAGAACACGAGCAGCTGCGCGAGCGGCAACAGCTAAAATATCCTGTAAAGTAGATGGCAGAGACAGGACAACACGAGATTGACTAAAACGGGGACACGACAATAAAACATGGCGCACTGTTAACATATGACCACAAGGGCACTGCGGGGCTGGGTCACCGGAGAGCAGGTAGCGGTGGCTAAACCGGCAATGCCCAATCCGCAACCTGGTCAGAAGGACCTCTTCTCGCCGAGATGGTCGGGAGGAGGTTGTCCAAGCAGTTGGGAACGGTTTTACTGCCCGGAGCTTGTTTCCTTGAAGTGAGGACCAAGCATCCCACCACAACGACACAAGCCTCTTACAAACAACCCCACTAACATCAGATGACGGGACACAATGGGAGGCTGGCCGAGGCAGGAGGACTGCAGCCTTGGCTGCAGCATCAGCAGCCTCATTCCCAGGCACTCCTACATGGCCGGGAACCCACAGAAAGCTGATAGGAGAGCCACCATCAGCAAAAGAATGGAGGGACTGCTGGATCCGTTGCACCAAGGGATGGACCGGTTATGGAGCTCCAAGGCTCTGAAGAGCACTGAGTGAATCAGAGCAGAGTACATACGATGAATGGCGGTGGCGGCGGGCATACTGAACGGCCTGATGGAGAGCAAAAAGCTCGGCCGTAAAGCTGGAACATTGGTCGAGGAGCCGGTATTTAAAGGTGACGGCCCCGACGACAAAGGCACAGCAGCGAAACAATTAATAAGTACAGGACCAACTTTGAGATATATCGCACGCAGAGGGGCATGTTCAGAAACTCAGTAATATTTTATTTGAAAAACAATATACAGTCACGAATTTTCCGGAACAGCATTAACTTTTAATTAATACTATTGATCTAAAGCATCATTTACAATTTATTTTACATTTTTCTTCTATTGTAAACATAAACGGTAATGTACTGTTACAAATGTTCGGTAGTAAGACTGTGTCTTCGATCACTCAAAATATTTTTATTAGGAGAAAGGGCTGTCCTATATAAATTGGGTTGTATTCGAATTTGGGTGCTATGTTGGCACTTATTGTTTCTGGTAAAAGTTCACCCATGCCATTAATAAAAAATATCAATTTGGCACAAGGATTCAAAGCCTGGGCTATTGTTTAAAATATTTACAAACTTTTCGTTAAGTTTTCTTGGGAACACCTCCGGTAACTAGGAGTTTCCTAGAATAATTTTGTTCATAATTAGAACACATTAATTCAACGCCAGAGCTTGAGTTTCAAACATTTTCATACTTGCAGCTACATTCGAAAAATGAGCGCTAGTTACAGCAATGTCTTTTTAATACCGGAATCATTAAAAGCTTCCTTGCACTGCCAAACTGCGAAAGCGTCTGCACTATAGAAGTCGTTTACTACCCGTCTAATGGCCTCTAAATGTTCACTGTAAAATAACACAGCTTCGACCCACGTACCCCAACGAGTAACCGGTGGTTCTGTAGGTAAAGGCACAATTGGCAGTTTTTCTTTGTAGGTCTTGATGCTAGCAGGAGCCTTTGGAAACACTTTCTTTGTGGATGAAATCAGTTTATTTACAATCACAAACGTGGAACGTACATCTTCAGCACGACGATGTACTCCATGAGCAAAGTAAGTCACATGAATCTAATTGGGATAAAATATTGGGAGTGATATTCCTGCTTTGATCATATAGTGAGCAAAACCTGGCATAAACACAAACACCCTTTCATCTGCAGAAAATTCTGGAAATATTTTTCTAATACTCTCATTCACAAATCTGGCGATCGTAGAATGATTTACTTTGCAAGTTATTTGCACGCCGCTAAATAGGAAGAAGAACGCTCTTCCTTTAATGCAACAGCAACTAAATTTGCAACGTAACGGCCACAAGTGGTTGTAGTTTCATAAACTGAAATCCATATAAAGTTGTCCTCCAGTTCACTGCGTATTTCTTCCAAAACATTTACATAGATTGTCGGTATGTAATTTTTACACGATGTTGCTTCATCTGGTATATTTTGATTTTAGGAATATTTGCGCAGGAAGCCTTTGAGGTTGGGGTTTGTAAGTTTGTGAAGAGGAATATTGCTTGCAATGAATGCTTCACATAGATCCATGTTACACCGATTTTTTTATTACCTTTGGACAGATTCCTGCTACTGCAACTTGCTGTTGTAAGAAGTTGTTGTCGTGGTTCTTTTTTCTGCATTCCTGCGATATGAAAACTTGTCTTGACGTGCTGGTCTGTTTGAAACTCCTTTTGCACGAAACGTTTTTCTCGCAAAACTCGACAGTATAAAACTATTCCGTCATATGTAAATGTTCCTGGGTGGTCAGCTATCCACGAAACGACGGTTTTTTTTTTCGGGTGGCATGGTGCACAACACGTTATACACTGCACGTCGTAAATGCGTTCAACTCTGTACAAGTAAACAGAAGGCTAAACTGAAACAACGGACCTGCTATTAACAGTTTGCGTAGTTTCATTTAATTGTTGCCGACGCGCATGGTATGACAGTGGAGGGGATTATCCGGGGGCGTGGGGGCTGTAGCATTGATCTGTCTGTCTGTTCCTGTTCCTCTTCTGTAATGATTTCGCGAGGCAGTGGCCTCTCGGTTAGCGATTGCTTGCAGTTCTGGGTCGCGGTAAATACGTGAAACGTCAGAACTAGATCGCGCTAGAGACCGGCCGTCAAAATTTTTAAAATATTGTAAACATAGAGCGAAAATGTGCATCGTCACTAGTTTTTACTTAAAATATGCAGTAACCGTTAAAAAGGAGCCAAATATGCAAATGCATATAATCCAGTCTCTAGTAATTATATAATTTATTTTAGTTTAACTGCTATCTCGTGATGGCAAACGCCGAAACATGTAATTTTGGTTTCACAAAGTCATTTTGCATTCAGTCAGCGAACTTTCCGTCAACTACCTATTCAGAGTACACACCCACGGCTGTGTGAATGTAGACGCAGTTAATAATAGGGACTAGTCGATCTTCTGAGAGACGAAACTATTTATTGCTTCTCTCACACATATTTATAATAGCATGAGTTTTTTTCTTATAATGGACATGAACCATGGGTCTTGCCATTGGTAGGGAGCTCGCGTCCCTTAGCGATATAGGGGTACCTGTTGAGAGGCCAGGCAAGCGTCAGGTTCCTGAAGAGGCCAGCAGGCTTTTCAATAGTTGCAGATGCAACAATCTAGATGATTGACTGGACTGGCCTTGTAACATCAATCAAAACGGTCTTGTGTGCTCCCACTGCGAAAGGCTGAAAGCAGTGGGAAAGTACAGCCGCAATTTTACCTGATGGCATGCAGCTCTACCTCATGGTTAAATGATGATGTCATCCTCTTTGGGTGATATATTCCGGAGGTAAAATAGTTCCCCATTCGGATCTCTGGGCTGGGAATCAGCAGAAACAAAACTGGCGCTCTAAGTATCGGAGCCTAGAACGTTAGATTCCTTATCCGGGTTTCAAGTAGGAAATAGTTTGAAATCAGTCTAATGGGAATTAGTGAATTTCGCCGACAGGATTAACAGGATTTCTAATCAGGAGAATACAGGAGAATGCGAATAAGCTACTATGAACAGCATAGTCAACGCGTTATTGTAGCCACGATAGACACAATGTCCACAACAACACAGTAGTACATTATTATATGTCAACTACCTCCGCAAACGAAGAAGAAATTGAAGAAATGTATGGTGAGATAAGAGAGATTATTCAGTTAGTTAAGCGAAACGAAAATGAAAATTTATTAGTCATGGGGGGACTTGAAGTTGATACTAGGAAAAGGAAGGCAAGGAAAAGTAGTAGGTGAATATTAACTGGGAGAAAGGAACGAAAGAAGAAGCGGCCTGGTAGAATTTTTCACAGAGCATAATTTAATCATGGCTAACACTTGGTGTAACACTAATGAAAGAAGGTTGTATACGTGGAAGAGAGCTGGAGACATCGGAAGGTTTCAGATTGATTGTATGACGGTAAGACAGATTTCGAGACCAGGATTTGGCTTATAAGACATTCACAGGGGCAGATATGGACTCGTACAAGGAGCTTTTAGTTATGAGCTGTTGGTTAAAAGTGAAGGAACTGCAAAACGGTAGGAAGTTAAGAAGACGGGACCTGGATAAATTGAAAGAATCAGAGGTGGCTGAGGGGTTCAGAAGGAGCATAAGTGAACGATTGACTAGAACAGGGGAAAGGAATACAATAGAAGAAGAATAGATAGCTTTGAGAGATTAAATAGTGAAGGCGGCAGAGGATCAAATAGGCAAGGACGAAGGCTAGTAGAAATCCTAGAATAACACAAGAGCTATTGCATATAACTGACGAAAGGAGAACATTTAAAAATGCTGTAAATGAAGCAGGCAAAAGGGATCACAAATGTCTACAAAATGAGACCGACGGGAATTTGCAACTTGTCTTAGCAGGACACATGTAGACATTTACAAATTTCACTGGGGGAAAATGAAAGAGACCTTTGGAGAAACTAGAACCATCTGTATGTGATACATGATGAGGTCAGATGGAAAACCAGTCCTAAACAAAGAAGAGAAATCTGAAAGCTGGAAGGAGTATGTAGAGGGTCTATACAAGGGAGATGTACTTCAGGGCAATATCGTAGAAATGGAAGAGGGCGTAGATGAAAATTAGATGGGAAATACGACAATGCGTAAAGAATTTGACAGGGCATTGAAAGACCCCGGGAATAGACAACATGCTGTTACAACGACTGAAAGCCTTCAGACGGCCAGCCGTGGCAAAACTCTTCCATCTGGTGAGCAAGATGTATGAGACAGGCGAAGTACACTCAGACTCAAAGAAGAGTATAAGAATTCCAATTACAAAGGAAGCAGGTGCTGACAGGAGTGAATATTACCGAACTATCAGTTCAATATGTCATAGCTGAAAAATATTGACACGCATTCCTTACATAAGAATGGAAAAACTCGTGAGAGACGACCTCGGGGAAGATCAGTTTGGATTCCAGAGAAATGTAGGAGCACGCGATGCGATACTGACCCAACGATTTCTCTCAGAAGATAGGTTAAGGAAAGCCAAATCTACGTTTAACGGATTTGTAGACATAAAGGAAGTTTTTCACAGTGTGGACTGAAATACTCTCTTTGAACTTCTGAGGGTAGCAGGAGTAAAATGCTGTTTACAGCTTACGCGGAAGGCAGATAGAAAAGCAGTGGTTGAAGAGGAAGTGAGACAAAGTTGTAGTCTTTCCTCGAAATTACTGAATCTGTACATTGAGCAAGCCGTAAAGCAAACAAAAGAAAAATTCGTAGTAGGAATTTAATTCCAGCGAGAAGAAATAAAAAGGTTTGCCAATGAGATTGTAATTTTATCACAGAGAGCAAAGAACTGGGAAGAGCAATTGAACGAAAAAGACAGTGTCTTGAGAGGAGGATACGAGATGAACATCAACAAAAGCAAAAAGAGGATAATGGAATGCACTCGAATTAAATCAGGTGATGCTGAGAGAATTAGATGAGGAAATGAGACACTTAAAGAAGTAGATGTGTGTTGGCCGAAAACCGGCAACAACAAGAAAACCGTTTCTAAATCTACATTTTCTACATCTACATTTATACTCCGCAAGCCACGCGACGGTGTGTGGCGGAGGGCTCTTTACGTGCCACTGTCATTACCTCCCTTTCTGTTCCAGTCGCGTAAGGTTCGCGGGAAGAACGACTGCCGGAAAGCCTCCGTGTGCGCTCGAATCTCTCTAATTTTACATTAGTGATCTCCTAGGGAGGTATAAGTAGGGGGAAGCAATATATTCGATATCTCATCCAGAAACGCACCCTCTCGAAACCTGGACAGCAAGCTACACCGCGATGCAGAGCGCCTCTCTTGCAGAGTCTGCCACTTGAGTTTGCTAAACATCTCCGTGACGCTATCACGCTTACCAAATAACCCTGTAACGAAACGTGCCGCTCTTCTTTGGATCTTCTCTATCTCCTCCGTCAACCCGACCTGGTACGGATCCCACACTGATGAGCAATACTCAAGTACAGGACAAACGAATGTTTAGTAAGACACCTCCTTTGATGATGGGCTACATTTTCTAAGGACTCTCCCAATGAATCTCAACCTGGCACCCGCCTTACCAACAATTAATTTTATATGATCATTCCACTTCAAATCCTTCCTCACGCATACTCCCAGATATTTTACAGAAGTAACTGCTACTAGTGTTTGTTTCGCTATCATATAATCATACAATAAAGTGTCCTTCTTTCTATGTATTCGAAATACATAACATTTGTCTACGTTAAGGGTCAGTTGCCACTCCCTGCACCAAGTGCCTATCCGCTGCAGATCTTCCTGCATTTCGCTGTAATTTTCTAATGCTGCAACTTCTCTGTATACACAGCATCATCCGCGAAAAGCCGCATGGAACTTTCGACAATATCTACTAGGTCATTATATATATATATATATATATATATATATATATATATATATATATATATATATATATATATACCTGAAGAAGGGACATTTTTTAGCACCGAATATAGTCAGAATAGTGTCCGAATGTCTTATCTGAAAGTATTTATACGTGGTGTAGCCATTTATGGATATGAAGTATAGGCGTTAAGCTTTTGAAGTATAGTGTTACAGAAAAATGTTGGAGATTATATGGGTAAGTCACGTGACTAATGAGGAAATACCGAACAGAACTGGAGAGCAAAGAAATTTGTGGCAGAACCAGACCAGTGCTGGAGGGAATTATGGAGGTTAGAAATCGTAGAGGGACACCATGAGATGAGTATAGTCAGCAGTAGATACTCAGAGATGAAAGGACTTGCACAGGATAGAGTAGCTTAGAGAGCTGCTTCAACCGGTTTTGGACTGAAGACAATAACAACACAGTCGACATAATCTGCTTGAGAGATTCACAACTGCATAGGTATGTAAGATAATTTTCATTTATTGTCTTGTTGCACATTTTTATGTAGGTCACTTGTTTCGATCACTCTGGATCATCTTCAGGTCTAAGTAGTAGCTTCAGCAACCCGTCATAACTCTGCACTCTGATAATTATGTATTCTGAGTAGACTAGACGGGTTGCTGACGCAAGTACCTAGATCTGAAGACGATGCAGAATGATCGAAACGTGTAATCGAATTAAAATTGTACAACTCAGAGGGAACATTAAATGAGAAGTACCTTAAGATTTTTTTTCATGATTTTAAGTTGCTGTATTACCTTCTTACTTGCGATATGATTCCACCGTCCTTTTGGTAGACGATGCTTTCGGATAACCCAAGCAACGTAAAGCACCAAGAAAATTTTGGCGACGCGAACTAGGAACATTCAAACGCCCGTGTACTAGCGTGGACGCGGCCTTATCGATACGACACGGCAGCACGTTTGGACGCAGCTCTGGAGCAGAGTCGTGTTTTTGCGCGGAATACAGCCGCTCAGCGCTCAGCTCAGCCAACATGTGTCGCCGGCGTGGCGGGGGAGGACGCTTCAGCGGCGCAGCCGGCATTTCCTGTGGGAGAGCACTGTGACAGCCACCACACGTCTCGCGAGACTGCCGCGCCGGCTCCCAGCGAAATCACATCGCATCGCGCCGCGTCGGGCGTCGCTGCTGCTGCCGCCACGCAGATAACTCTCCCTTCACTCTGTGGTCAGATCGCCCCTCCAAAGAGTGTAGCGTCCCGAAAGTGGCCGCTCCTAATTTATTTTTCCCATTTTAAAAGTTATCATCCACGTAGAAGCCCACACTTTTACTCAAACAGTTACGAAGTTTACCTCTTTCTCGTATCACAGACAAACGGATGTGGCATAACATTTTGTTCAATTGATTAACTGCGCATTTTTTTCTTTTTTTGGAATGCAATTCTTCAGCGATTTTCTTCTACATCTGCTTATTCATGACTATGCACAGTAAATGAAGACTATCGAAGCGCATTTAGCTGTTTTATAATCCTTTATGGGGAACACTATTGATTTCTTGCAATTTTGCAATACGATGACATGGTTGGAGACCATGTCTGTTATTTCAAGACAAATGTTGATGGCCGGCCGAAGTGGCCGTGCGGTTCTAGGCGCTACAGTCTGGAGCCGAGCGACCGCTACGGTCGCAGGTTCGAATCCTGCCTCGGGCATGGATGTGTGTGATGTCCTTAGGTTAGTTAGGTTTAATTAGTTCTAAGTTCCTGGCGACTGATGACCTCAGAAGTTAAGTCGCATAGTGCTCAGAGCCATTTGAACCATTTGAACAAATGTTGATGATATTGAGACAGCAACCAACGACAATTTTTTTTTCAGTTCCTCTATTCAAAGGGTATTGTTACCGGTTTCGAATCGGTAAAATTCATCTTCAGACGGTTTTCATGCTTTCATTACATGTGGTGCACTTTTTACAGATGAATTGTCCTAAAACATAAATAATAAATAATTATAAGCACGTCACATACATGGTTGCATTACAGATTTTCGTCGGATGTGACTTATGAAATGTCGGGTTGGAATGTTTGTTTTCATTACATTTGTCCAGCAGAAGTGAATACATTCCCCACTGCATTCTTATCGTTGCACACCTAAATTTTTCTCACTGACACTTTAGATTTGTCACAGGCGAGATTTCTAACGAGCACCATACAAAGTGCTTACAAACATATGAGTGTCAAAGATGCTATGAGGTATCGTAACATTATGAAGATGCTCCATGTTTGGAAAAAGATCATATATTCACTTACGCGAATGAAACGCCTTTTACACCAGTACAGAGATACATTGATTTTGTGAGCCTTAGAGCGAATACTGTTACGTTAATTACATAGTTGTTCAATATTTTTTTGAGTACCGTAGGTATTTACATTTAGCATCATGAGAATTGTAGTAACAGATAAATTTCCTGCTTCATCTGCAGATAGGCGTAGGAATATTATTTGCTATGGAGGGTGGAAAATAATTTTTGGAAATTTTTCGGAAAGAGGTGTTAGGTAACTCGGTTTGTTCATTAAGGATATAGTCTGTGGTGCTGTTTTTGTGTGGCTGTATTTCTATTTCTTCTAATATATTCGTAGTGGCTCCTTTTTCTGCTAGATGTAAAATTTGTAAGTAGTTTTCAATGTTTCTCACTGAATGGTTTTATTCAGCAATATGGGGTGCAAGTGCAGATTTGTTCAAGTTGCCAAGCCTTAAAGCATCAATGTGTTCTTTGTATCCAACTTCGCACCATCACAGGTCCATCCTCAGCTGATGCAATGATAACCCTCAAACAGTCGGGGAGCTACTTATCCCTTTATTCACTTACAAACCGAAAATATTTATCCTTTATAGACTGTTGTCAATAGCAAAACTGGCATTAAGCAGCAGCAGGTTAATGTCAAACTGGTCACATGGAGTGATAATGCCATGAAGCAAATGTGAAAACTACATCTGTATCGTCCTAGAAGCTCAAGTTCCATTCTACCGCACGCAACCAACAGCTGTACTGGAGATGTTTCTCTTATTGTTTATGCGTCTAACGGTGTAAACAAGTGCCTTGGAAATGGTTTTCCTTGTTGTATGCTTTTTATTAACGCGTCTCTACAAAGAAGCCTCGGGGCTCGCACGATTCATGGTATCAAACTCGTGATGAATATTTGTGAGTATGGGGTTCTAGTATAACACCGCCAGTTACTAGTCCATTGCATTGGCAAAATAAACAGCAACCACTTTCATTCATATTTTCTTAATGGTCTTATCATCGCCCCATGTATCCAGTTTGACATTCAACTGCTGCTCCGTAATGCCAATTTTGCTGTTGACAACAGCCTGTAATGGATAAACATTTTCCATTTGCAACTAAACACACTATCGGACATCGTAGCTTCCCGATTTTATAAAGGCTGTCACTGCATCAGCCGAGGATGCACCTGGAACAGAGCGAAACCGGTCGTGTTTCCAATGAGGGAATACAAAGCAGCTAAAGCGGCTTCAAGATCTTTATTCACTGTGAATCCTATCAATTTATAAGACTTTTTTGGTAAAAAACGGTTTGAAGATTTTAAAATAATAACAAATCATACTTATATGTCTTGAAGTGTTTTTATCGAACCACCTTCAAGCTCCATTAAATTTCGGGCATGCAGCCGCGCATTTTGAAAATGCACACCTTCAAGCTATTTGGTATTCACTGACATCATTAGTAGTGGAGACAGCAATCATTACAGAAATTTCCCAAACTAAAATAAAAAGAAAATTTCCCAATATGTTAACGCCTAGATCGCATTTACATAAGGACATTAAAACAACATGGCTAGCTAGTTTCGCTCGCAAGTAACAACTATCACCAGAACATGCGCATATTAAACGCAAACGCAAACTACATGTAGCAGTAACAATCATGTTGTTACATGCATTTGTGTAGAAAGCAACATGAATAAGAAACTTAGGAATTTAGCCCAGTCATATACAGATTTTTCCGTAAAGGATATGGCAGAAGTTCTTTCATCAGCAGTTCTATATGTTTTTGGGATGCTGAATCCGTACTTCAAGTTTGCTGCTTCGTAGGCGGTCGGCTTCAAGACGTAAAACGCAAAAAAACCTAAAAATTTTCCGATCTTTTTCAGTTTACACATATATTACGAAAACTATGGTTTTTCTGAGATAGAGACTACACAAAATTAAAGAACGAAAAATTGCCTACAAAATACATTTTCTGACGAAAGCATAAGCCCTAGCACAGTAGTGATGTTTTTTCCCTTCAACAAAAATCTCAAAAAAGCCCACTCCCAACACCCATAACTCGAAAACAGGAGGGCGAGGAAGAAGAGACAGAGCAGCAGTGTCAGCGGTTACACGACGCAAAGCCCAAAGTGGTAGAAACTCAGAGAGTACCAACACCAGTAGCACTGTCCAGTCGATGGGAAAGGGAAACGGGCAAAGAAAGGGACAGAAGGAACGTCGGGGTGACAGGAAGGATAAAGAACAGGACAGGGTGGGGAAGGTGGGAGCGGTGAGAGGGACGAGAGCCCCAGAGACGCTACTTGTGATGTGACGCCGGCTCCACCGCCGATCCATCTTGATTCCCACATCATAAAATAATGGCGATACAATGCGCAACACCAGAGGAAGAAGACATAAGAAAATTGAAAAGAAAATAATAGCCTTGTAGACAAGGCTGAAGGCATCACTAATCAGCACCAACGCTGACCAAGGGACTCCAATCCAAGAAGGAAATTCAGGTACGTAAGTCTGGGAAGACAAGCCAATTTTGAGAAGAAAACAGAACTGAGGATGGACATAACCACGCGAGGGTCGTCTGCTAACATCTATGGTAAGAACAATGCAAGGGTGTATTTAGTGTGAATGTCCAAAAGGCTGGGGCAGTACAGAAAAATGGTGATGAGCTTCCCACAACTACAAAGGTTGGCGGGGGGAGTCTCATTACAGAGTAGAAATCCATTTTTTCACCAACTGCGACATGGTCGAGTATACAGACAGTGATTAAATACTGTCAAATGTTTTTTATTCCAGTCTTTGATCACAATACGAATTCTTTAGATGATGACCGGTTTCAGTCCGTAATGACCATCCTCAGATCTGTTTTACACCATGTCATAAAGTGATAAGGCCATAATGGCATCGTCAAGACATGCTGATTATATTTATACGTTTTGACGATGCCATTATGGCCTTATCACTTTAGGACATGGTGTAAAACAGATCTGAGGATGGTCATTACGGACTGAAACCAGTCATCGTCTAAAGAATTCACACTGTGATCAAAGACTGGAATAAAAAACATCAAACCCATTGTGTCATCCTGGTATAGTCAATACGAAGAATGTAAAGGATGGTAATTCCCCCTGGGAAAGTCAGAAGGAAGGACGCCAAATGCTGGAAATCCCATAATCGTACAAAGTTTATTAGTAATGGTGATGGCGCCCAAAAGTCGGCCCACGACTCATGACTGAACAAAAAGGAATTTGCCATGAAGTCAGAAATCCAGCCCTTTAAAGGTCACGGAAGTAAGGCGGGGGGAAGGGAGTAGGAGGCTGCCCTGCCAGCTAGACAATTAGCAAGCTCAATATCCAGAGTACCTGCGTGGCCCACAATACAAAGGAAATCAACTGAACAAGCAGCGTAGTCAAGATCGGTGACAAGGTCGTGGATGGCAGAGACTGAGGGGTGGTGGGAAAAACACAGGCCAATAGCATGAAGGCCACTCATTGAGGTCATACATAACAAAACTTAGGAGAAGGAGGGCCATTTAATAAAGCAGAGGGTCTAGTTGGTTGTCATTATTTCCACAGTAAACACTCCACACATGGCAGCAGGGATGATGAAGGCATATACCAAGTGATCAGTGGATTTAGAGCCATCTGTGTAAGAAACAGTAGCATCCAAAAATTTCCATAAAAGTGGACAGAATAAACAATGGAACACCATGCGGGTAAGGGAAGCTTACATACCCCAGCAGAGATCCATCCGAATGAGGAACCAAGGAAATAACCAAGAAGGGGGAAGTGTTCTAGAGAGAATGTGGGGAACAGGACGAAGATAGAAATCGTGATGGAGAGAAGCAAGGGGAGCGCAACCAGTAAATCCACCCTAGGGCAGACAGTCCCAAAGCCACAAGAGGATAGACTATGAGGAGAGCACAACGAAAGAGTGGGTAGGGGTGGTATAGTAAATCAGGAGCAGCGATTGCTGAACTGAAAAAATATGGTGATCCCTGTATCAACCAGAAGACTATTTACAGGGCTAGTGTGAAAGGCACCTGTGGCCAAATGGGGATAGCATGATAGTGGACCAAGACGAACAATATATGCAACTGAGCCATGCCCAAACAATACAGAACTGTTGCCCCATAAGTGTGGAGAAGTGTCAAGTGATGAGCCCCTGAGAGGTATGGGCAAGGAAGCGAGGGACATTGAGTTGAGGGAAACATCCCATCATCAGAAGTCGGATATGAGGCAAAAGGTAAGCTTGTTGTCAAAAAGACGATTCAAGAAAGGGAACTGGATACCATGGTCAAGCGTTGGGCATCGAGGCAGAGCTCAGGATAAGGGTGAATTGTAGTACGTTGACAGAAATAAACCATCTGCAATTGAGGCAGAAGAGTTCGAACCCATGTGAGCCTACATGGAAGAGCGCCGGATGACATCATGGATCTGTCGCTCTGCAGAGGCCACTGAGTGGAAACTATCACAAAGAAATCATTCACATATGGGACAACGGTGACCAATGGTCTTTCAGAGGCTACAAGTCGATTAATAGCGATGTGAAAAAGAAGAGGTCCACAGAGAGCTGAAAATGGTGCCAAGCACTGGTGAGAAACGAAATGGTGGATAAAAAATGGGAGTGGGCCTAAAAGATTTCACTCATGAAGTGCAAGTAACATTTGTGATGAAGCCAACCCACGTAATAGACCTCACGAAGATCAAAGAAAAGTGCAACAAGATGGCAGCACTGAGGAAAGGCCTACCAGACTTTGGTTTGTAACTGAAGCAGATGATCGACTGGTAAGCAGGAAATGGTACTGACATCGAGGACCTAAAAGAGATCATGAGCCACCATCTGTTCAAATAACTTGTAGCAGACATTGGTCCAACTAATAAGGAAATAGTTATCAACAAATAACGGCTCCCTGTTGGGCTTAAGAATGGGGACTGAGTACGGTCCATTGAGAAGGGAAAATGCCTTGGAGCCAAGTACAGTCAAACACTCAGAAGAAGTATGGTCATTGGAACTTGAGGTGTTGAAGCAGTTGATGGCATTAAGATTGCTCTGAATCGTGGGAAGAGTAGGATACTCATTCAGTAAGAGATTCGTCGCATTCCACCTGACCTACTGGTTATGGAGGAGGAAGACGGCCAAATACACTCCTGGAAATTGAAATAAGAACACCGTGAATTCATTGTCCCAGGAAGGGGAAACTTTATTGACACATTTCTGGGGTCAGATACATCACATGATCACACTGACAGTACCACAGGCACATAGACACAGGCAACAGAGCATGCACAATGTCGGCACTAGTACAGTGTATATCCACCTTTCGCAGCAATGCAGGCTGCTATTCTCCCATGGAGACGATCGTAGAGATGCTGGATGTAGTCCTGTAGAACGGCTTGCCATGCCATTTCCACCTGGCGCCTCAGTTGGACCAGCGTTCGTGCTGGACGTGCAGACCGCGTGAGACGACGCTTCATCCAGTCCCAAACATGCTCAGTGGGGGACAGATCCGGAGATCTTGCTGGCCAGGGTAGTTGACTTACACCTTCTAGAGCACGTTGGGTGGCACGGGATACATGCGGACGTGCATTGTCCTGTTGGAACAGCAAGTTCCCTTGCCGGTCTAGGAATGGTAGAACGATGGGTTCGATGACGGTTTGGATGTACCGTGCACTATTCAGTGTCCCCTCGACGATCACCAGTGGTGTACGGCCAGTGTAGGAGATCGCTCCCCACACCATGATGCCGGGTGTTGGCCCTGTGTGCCTCGGTCGTATGCAGTCCTGATTGTGGCGCTCACCTGCACGGCGCCAAACACGCATACGACCATCATTGGCACCAAGGCAGAAGCGACTCTCATCGCTGAAGACGACACGTCTCCATTCGTCCCTCCATTCACGCCTGTCGCGACACCACTGGAGGCGGGCTGCACGATGTTGGGGCGTGAGCGGAAGACGGCCTAACGGTGTGCGGGACCGTAGCCCAGCTTCATGGAGACGGTTGCGAATGGTCCTCGCCGATACCCCAGGAGCAACAGTGTCCCTAATTTGCTGGGAAGTGGCGGTGCGGTCCCCTACAGCACTGCGTAGGATCCTACGGTCTTGGCGTGCATCCGTGCCTCGCTGCGGTCCGGTCCCAGGTCGACGGGCACGTGCACCTCCCCCGACCACTGGCGACAACATCGATGTACTGTGGAGACCTCACGCCCCACGTGTTGAGCAATTCGGCGGTACGTCCACCCGGCCTCCCGCATGCCCACTATACGCCCTCGCTCAAAGTCCGTCAACTGCACATACGGTTCACGTCCACGCTGTCGCGGCATGCTACCAGTGTTAAAGACTGCGATGGAGCTCCGTATGCCACGGCAAACTGGCTGACACTGACGGCGGCGGTGCACAAATGCTGCGCAGCTAGCGCCATTCGACGGCCAACACCGCGGTTCCTGGTGTGTACGCTGTGCCGTGCGTGTGATCATTGCTTGTACAGCCCTCTCGCAGTGTCCGGAGCAAGTATGGTGGGTCTGACACACCGGTGTCAATGTGTTCTTTTTTCCATTTCCAGGAGTGTAGGAGGCTGATGTCGATGCTGTCGCAAAATGGGTTGCAAGGTTTCCACGAGAATTGTACAAAGGCCTTCTGGGTGGACGAGGCCCGGCATGGAAGACGGTCGCTGCAACCTTGGACAACCTTGAGGTGTGCAGATTGTAGTCCACACCCATAACGATAGGGCAGAAGAATTTAGGGAGGAGACAAAGTGTTCCCAACAAACGAGCTAGCTTTTCCCGATTGAGTAAAGTCTTTGGTACGAAGCTGTTTAAGGGTAATAATACCGGCTTAAGATGGGCGCCGCTTAAGGTATTGCAGTGCTCTACGGCGATTATGGATGGAGACAGCAATGGCCGCGCTCCACCAGAGGATCTGCCGGTGGCGAAAGGCGTCCGTTGAGCAGGGGACGGCAATGACGGCGGGGTTAATATTCGATTCGGACAAATCATTGACGATTTAGTCAGAACAATATCAGAAAGAATAGGTAAACACGATCTGGGAGCTATACAGAAGCCAATCAGCTTGATGGAAAGCCCAGCGACTTAACTTCGCCATCGGGGGACGTGAAGGGAAAAAGAGAATAAATGGAAGTGGTCGCTGTCGCAGAGGTCACCATGTGGCGACCAGAGTAATGAAGAGAGAAGGGGAGAGGAAGTGAGCGAAATGTGAAAGGCAGAGAAATTAATACAGCACTAAAAGGGGTAGAGGAGCCATCGTTAAGAAGGCACAGGTCGTGCTCTGCCAGAAACTGGTCTGTGAGGAGATCCCGACTAGACGAAAGAGCACTGCCCCACAAAGTGGGGGATAGGTATTAAATCCTCAAGGTTTGTAGCTACAATTACTGGTGCAGGTTCTGGTTTCACTAAAACAGTAGCCTGCAATTGAAGGCTGAAATCCCTAAATTGTACACCGTTTCGCATATCCTAGTACACACGTTTCACTCATTGAGTGACACGGACGCCATGAGCGTTTCCCCCATAGAAAATGCCGAAGACGTGGAAGAAAAATTAATCCCACAAAAATATGTAGAATTATTATTTGTTAATAAACATCCTTACTTGTAATAGCTACCACCAATTCGTCATATTTCTATTCTTTATTTCACCTTCAAAATATTAGGTTATACTTCCACTAATGCGAATACTGCTTCTTTTTCGTCTAATACGGATTGGTCGTAATTTAATACAGTCAGTGGTGGCTAAGTGGGTACCTTCGTCTTTAGGAGGCCTTTAGAAAGAAAAAGTATATGACACATTTTTGGAAACTATTTTATATATTAACTACACCATCCATACATAAACTAAAAAAAATCGTAATTATTAAAGGCGGTTCAAAAAGCTACACACAAATAGGAGCTGATAGAGGAGTTGAAATTCAACAACTTGAGAATAATCCTGAGCCAGTGAGTTTGTCGGGATGTCAGGAACAACGAGGACAATCAGTATACATGCACTTTAAGTGAACGAAAATAACCAGAGGTAAAGTAATTCTGCAAACGTACGACGGGACACAACTAGACGTAGCACCTACATTTAAGTGCGCTAGAACGTGACGTTCTCAGTGCCACAAATTGCAGACCCTGAACTGAAGAGGGAGTTGAAATTGCATGGCGATCTCGCGCCCTTGATTTGACATTTCTTTATTTTTTCCTTGGGGCATGTCAACATCCCAAGTACGTATGACAAGCTCTCAATGCAGAAATACTTGTGGCGAATATGCTTGAGATTCGTGCGATTCCTAGCGAATTTGGTAGTGTGTACCAAAACCTTCTAAAAATATCGTAAGTTTCTATTTAAAAATTCAATTTGTGCGCCACATTTGGAATCATGTACAAAAGAATTTTGGCGTTTCCCGTTTGGTCATATCACCTCAATTTGTGTGGTAAAGCGAACAAAGAGAGTTTCCTGTTTGAGGCCAAATGAGTATTGAGCACACTTACGATAAAAGACGCGTTTTCTTTTTCTGTCCAACTATTACACATGAGAAGTTATAAAGAGTTATTCTAAAGTATATTATATGCATGTAAATTGCTATTAGCTTTTCATCTTTGATCTGGTAGTGCTGCACGTTGTATCGAACTGACCTTTACTATTCAAGTACATCTTACTGATATTAATAGACAAATTTCAGTGCAACTGATTGAAACTGATTATTTAAAGGCATCTGACTAGTATTACTACATCTGACTGAAACGGAACATTGTACCTCACTAAGGTTGAAACGATTATGCGGAACAGAAAACAATTTCATGCACTATCAGCTTATTAATCAGCGAAGCTTAGTGAAAAAGCTCAAAAGATAAATACATGGTTCGCAACAGAATCAATTTACTATCTTTAAACCGAAAGCTTACAGCAGACGACAATTCTCAGTACCGGGCGGTTAAATTAAACTTCCCCTATTTAACACGTTGTAACACGGAAACTAACTACCGTACGATGACCAAACTTGGTAGCATTAGTGTGAAGGACATGGGAAAGAGAAATAATGGAGAACCAGTTCAATTGAAACACTTTTAATGAGCTGCTGCGGTACATCATACCATTACATATCGGTGCCGTTACTGAGACAAAAAGGGTTCAACATGGTGCCCATCAATACCAAGAAGAATCTGAAAGCGCAGGAATGCATTCTGTGCAACGGAACGAAGCATGTCCGTAATTATGCTGGCTACCTCTCTCGGTATGCTGCGCTTCAGATCAGCACTCTTGTGAATGTTTCCCTGGTAAATTACAGAGAGTGAGATAAGGTAATCGTGCCAGCCAAGCATTTGGAAGCCATCGGCTGATAATTAAATCGTTTCCAAATGTGTTTCGGAGAAGCAGGTGAACTTCACGAGAGATGTGCGATGGGGCCCCATCTTACATGGGAAGTGTTGTGTTGAATGGGTCTCTCTCTTGTAGGACGGGTATGACATGTTAGCCAAACATATCGCTGTAACGCAGTCACACTGCACGTTTTTGGGCCTTGAGCGCCAACCTGTTCAAAGAAGAATGGGCCAATGATGAACGTAGCCGTGAAGCCAGACCATGCAGTGACACGTTCACCATACAAAGGAACTTTATGCACAGTGAAGATCCCCACACTCAGCAGTTCTGTTTGTTCACTTCACCCGTAACGGAAAACTGAACTTCGTCTGTCCATAGGATGGTCCAAGGCCAGCCCTCGTCAACATCAATCCTTGCAAGAAAGCGGAGAGCGAAGGTAACATACCGTTGTGCGTGCTGTGGTGCAAGCTGCTGCATGATGTGGATCTTTCATGGATACCATTTGAGAATAGTTCGAAGTACATTCCGTACAGTGGACCTCGGGATGTTTAACTGTCGTGAAGCAGTACGCGTACTACCTGGCGATCGGGAATTGAGCACTGCATTGTCTGGTATAGCAACAGCGATTTCATCAACCAGCTGTGGTGCAACCGGCCGTCGGCCTGTTCCCGGAGCGACGCCCAGTTCTCCAGTTGATTCGAACTTCTTCCTCATGCTTCGCACAGGAGGTGGAGAAAAAGGTCCCTTCCGTAATCCTTTTAGCCGGCGACATTCTCGAAGTGCAGCTGCAGCATTACTGTTGTTTTGATGACAGAGCTTCACCAATAGCTTCCTTTTGTCCAAGCTCATGTTGACACGTCAACACGTGCACTGCGACTGGTCAGGAGTGTGAGACGATGAATCGCAATGACTGATTACGGCACCTAGTGGCCATTGTTGGAACTGGTGCTGTGAGTCATGGACATCATGCACCCCATACTCTGGACATTAATTTTACCAAGTTTGGTACTCGTACGGAATTAGTTTCCGTGTTATAACGTGTTAAATAGGGAAAGTTTAAATATAAGAAGCAGCCCATACTATCTATTTTACTAGTCCTCACCGGAGAAGACGCGAAATATCCTAATAGCACTTTGGAGTCAGAGGACAGTTTGCCATCTACGTATAATACTGGTCGTACACTGCTTTTCACCGAAACAGAAAGTTGAAAGAGAAGTGATGCTGTGCTGTTTGCTGTAACAAATTATCTTGCAGTGGAGTAATTTCGTAGTGACCAAGTTATTTTTAAGTTTTTTGTATCTTTCAAGCTGAATATTGTCTGTTTAAAACTTCTACATGTAAATGCCAATAAAACTTCTGATTACGCTGCGAAAGTAGTGACTTAAGAATGAAGCGGAACGTTTGCTGTAACATGAGGGATCCAACTGCGGATACAGACGGGACGTGATGAACAAGTACAAGATATACTGATTTTAACAAAGATTAACCAAGTCAAGAAAAGGTAATACACACGTGCACTGTTCTAGATTCAAGTGGCTTTTATGTAGTGTGCTCAGAAACAGTCTGAAAAGCTTGTGCTTTGTTGCGGGTAGGTTGTGCTGAGAAATAATTTACAAGAAACAAAAATCGATACGTTGTGCTTTTTCCGGCTTAATTAGCGTTGAAGTTAGCCAATGTGCGCACGAATTAAAGCGGCCCGCCAGATACAATTAGTATCAGTTGTTCTCGTAGCGTAGACTATAGCGAACGGAACTGCTCAGGGTTCGATCCTTGTTACCGCCCTATGTCCAATTTTTGTGTGGCTCTGTTGTTCTGCTCTAGGAAAACAAACGAAGAACACGTTCGTCTCTGGTGGGACGCTTTAATTTGCGAGCTCAACGGCCTGATTGGCTAACTTCAATGCTAATTAACTCGGAAACGGCGTAACGTATGTAAGTTTGCTGTTAACAGTTATGTCTCAGCACAACCTACTCTGCAACACAGTTACAAGATCTTCAGACTGTTTCTGACCAGCCTGTATAATTGCGCACATGTTCATAACACATGTTGTGTACATCAAGAGAAGAGGAATAAACGACTGGAATAACAGTGAAAGAGCATAAATGACACAACAGTTACACCAGCCCTTTCTCTCTAAACGCCCAGTCGCTTCCTACACAAAGAGTCACAAAAAGGATACACTTTTCCACAGTTAATCGAAGGAAATAATATCAAGAGCCACTTAAGCAAGTATAAATTTCTACGCAGTGTGAGAGAGAATACAATTTCCGTAAAAAAGGCACTGATCTTGGCCTAATTAAATACAGCCTGATAAGGCGAAGGGCTTAATGGCCACGAACAACCATTTAGTATACGAGATCTCAAATTTGAGAAGACACTTCACTCCCCAGAATTTTTTGAATGTACCACACATTTCAACTAAAAATGTTACAAATTATTTAGAAGAGAATGCAGAAAGCAGCCACAGATAAGACAAGTTAATTCACGCAACAGAAGTAACAAGTTGGAATCATCGATCTCGCACTATATTACATAAACCATTTTACACGCAGAAATCAACTATAGTAAAGTATTGCATGGCTAAGCATTAACGATGATTAAAATCATAAAGGCTACGTGAGTTAGAAAAAGCACCGCAAGAAGCGACTCTAGATATTAATTTCATGAATCAATGAACAAAACGAGACTCAGTGAGTTAATGTGGGAAGAGATCTTTAACGGCAAAAGTTCTGAAAATTTATTTCTCCTCTCTCACGCAAACTAGGCGTGGCTTAACGAATATCAGCCGATTACTGCGCAACAGCGCAACGCGGATGACGGCGGCAGCGTATTCATCTTAAGTGAATTATCTGCGGGCTCCTTTGTTCGCTATTTCTGGCTAGAATTCTTCTACCTGCGATTCTCAATATAAACCACTTGTCCTGGAGTCACAGATTTTCCGCACTTCTGTCATACATTGTCTTAACGGCAAACAGTTAAGACAAGATCTTTGACCAGCACGACAGCCAGAATAGAATACGATAAATGAAAAACCATTACGAGGTATGGAAATCTCTCTCTCTCTCTCTGCTCGTGATGCCAAATAGACATGAGACATGACAAAGAACTATGAAAATAGAGAAGAATGTTAACAACAATCATAAAAGTATTTGCTTGTATGCTGTTCTTGAATCACACTTTACTGTAGAAACGGTTCAACAGTAGTAATGATGGTCAAACACACCTCGCACATAATGAATGTGTAATAAAATGATTGACCTTTGTTCCTTTGAAAGCTAACTGTGCGGAAGTGGGACACAAGACATTGACCACAGCGAGAGCGCAATAGAAACATGGACATTTAGAAATTTAATTTTACCTAGTATTAAGACTGCTACTAGGCCAAAGGTAACTCCATTATCTCCTGTTTCCTAGTTTCATTTAGAGTCAGATGCTGAGTCGTCACTGGGAAGCGGAAAACTTGGTGACTGCGGAATGTCATAACATGAAATATGATGCAACGAATGATTTGCATTAAACGGAAACAGTTTTCGAACTAAGAAATTTAAATGGCAAGGTGCGAATTGCAAAAACGCAATTGTTGACTCGGGATCGACAAGTGACAGAACCAGCCGCTTACCAACGTAGTTATGCAGCTGAAAGACAAACAGGGTCTACATATCATCTGTAATAAAATATAGACCAATAACTTCTAAATAAAAACTTGAATGACCTTAGATAATATTATTATTATAACCAAGATTACAGAGAATAAGGAAATGCATCTTTTTATGAAGAAAGTTGCGAGACAAAAGATGGTAAGAAACTAAATTTATGTCCCTCATTAATTTTCAAGAAAATGTAACACGAAATCCAGAAGGATTAGGAGAAACAGACTTCCTCCATGACCTTAATGTTTAATGTCCTCTGAATTCGATATTTCTGCCTCCTGTTTTTTAATTCCACCTCGGCACATAGTCCTCTGGCCAGATTTCGTGGAGCGGACCGAATGCTTCTTGTTACTTGGGACTACTTTCTGTTTTCACCTTTCACAGCTCACAACTCGCAGCTCAGGTTCCTTGTACTGTTTGGGAAATCAACTTTTCTCTGTATATTGCGAATTGATTTACAGGCAAAATTCCCGTCCGTCAGTGAACTCCCACAGTATTCCGGATTGTAGCTGATTTTCCCCATGCTTGTTCCAGGACAGAAACAGATTGCATTTTCATTATCAGATGGCGTCGATGTTTGAGCACTGATTGATGGAGGTCTAGAGGGTGTTCAGTAGCATGAGAATTGCCTTGCACAAAGCCTGGAGCCGATGTGTTGCATGACTGGGGAGGCAAAGAGCCACAACCGATATTTCATTCAACTACAGTATAATGCCACCTCTAGTTCTTGGAGCTACTGAATAAATCAGGCACGTTGCCGCGGCTACTGCAAAGGGCCACGGGAGCAGGCCAGCTCAGAGCCGACCACACACCGCTACGTTACATGCAGCAAGAACTGCTACAACACACAGTTAGCACATTGCGTGCCAGGCAGAGGTCCAGCACGGTAGCAACCCCGACACAACAAAAAGATAAACTACAGCGTCTCAGATGCCCAATTACTTCACACTCGTACAGTAAGCTTTGTTAGAGTCACGTGAGCGGATATGACGTTTTGGGCAAACAAGTATATTCACCAGCCGGTATAAATAGTGCTCATTTGTAGACAACCACCACCTACGAGGAGAGGTTGTAACGTAGCTATACTCGCTGGTATATAAAAGATGTTGTGACACGTGTACCTAATGTTTTGCAGTTAACCGAAATAAGGCATCAATTCCGAAGAACAGTGTTTAACGAAAAAAATAGGTAGTTACATCGTGATCGTTACCACATGGGGTTTTGTTAAGTAAAACAACAGTCGAAATATAAGCTTTATAACACCTTAATGATTCACTACGGATAGCAATAATTTAGATTAATTAAAGGGGTGAATAAATTTAATTCCCGGAATGGTTACTGTCGCCAGCATAAAAACGAACAAAACTTAAATTTGGTTAATGACTTATGTGACTATGAAATCATGTAATAACTGTGAGTGGATAATAATGTACAAACTGAAAGAAATTCTCTTGCGTGATCGTAGATATTAAAGATACTACAACATTAAGAAAAAGAACTTCATTTGGAATACACTCATATTATCTGCAGTTACTAACACTAATAATCGGTAATAACCCAATAACATTTGATGGATCCTGTACTAAATTACAAAACTCATGGTAATGATATCTGTTCGAAAAATTGTAAAGTATGACCGAAACTAATTATTGTTTTCTAATGGTTACATCTCCAATTAAGATCCATTTATAAACACAACCGTTTGGCAATACCGATATTAGTAGGCTATTAGCACATGACACATGAAACTATTTGCAAAAGACAACATAAAATTACTTTGCCTTCAGTAGCGTCAACATACTGTAGGTGCCCCAGTGGTCCCGATCGCCTACGGTGGACTTGAAGCCGAGCGGTGACCACTCCAGTTGTTACGATGGTAGGAAATGACTGTGGTCGCGTCAGAAACGCCAAAGAAACATTATTAATTCATGACACATTCATTGCTGCTGATTGCAATGTGGCCCGCGTAACACAATCTGGCTGAGTTAGTGATATCAACAACCTTCCCCAAGTCTTCACTAACTCGGTACGATGACACCAGCTCTGGGCGGCACCAGTCTTGCTAGCGCAGCGCTGCGTGCTGTGTCATAGCGGTGGAATGCCCTTACTTCGGCCGCGCGTGGCTGTCGGCGCCCAGCTGGCTGGCGGTTCGGCGGCGGATAGAAGGCCGCTGTGCGTAGGAGGCTCCGGGTAGGAGTCCCGGCGCTGTCGGCATAAGAAGCATTCTCGTAGTGCGGCGTGTACTCTCTCCCACTCCTTCTTCTTCCCTGCTCCTCCTGGTGGTTTGTCCGCTGTGGACGGGCGGAACAGGCTGCAGTCCCCCATTGTCGTCGGCTCACCCAGTTGTGACGGGGGATGCACAGTGCCTAGGGCCCCTCACGATCTCGACGACGACTCACTGATGTGGTCAGCACTGGCGGCGAGCGAGTCTGCCGCGATGTCTGCTAATCCTGGGGTGAGGATTGACAGTGGCACCAGAGAGGACTAGAGCTGGTAGTGTCCCCTCACGTCTGCTGCTGGATGGGCCGCCATTACTGCAACATCTCCTTAATAAAGGTTAACATGTCGATCACTGAGCTGAGCGCTACGCAGCGACCCAGTGCACATCTAACTGCAAGTCTAACTACGAATGACTTGTTGCTATCAAAGCTGGCGTATTTAAAGGAAGCACGAGCGACGTCCTGACGTCATGCTCGTTTGTAATGAACGCATTCGTTACACTTATACTGCTGATTTATCTGTCGTACTCGCCCCTTAGGTGTTCTTGTGACAGAGTTACATGTTGTTACGGCAGACTTATGCGAAGTTATGAAATGCAGTACAGCTGACGCTATACCCCTGTCTTACACTCTACGAAAGTCTCCGTCTAACACAAACCTGCATGCTAAGCAATTCTCTCTCGCCTGTTGTGTGTAACCAGGCCACTGCCCCTGCGTGACGACACATTCAGATACATGTGCAATCCTCTTACCTCTTGGCTAACCTAGTGCCTCTGGCTCTCGGCATAGGCAACGAAACTTTGACAATATTCCACGTTTCCAACTGTTTACTATTCCGCGACACTACAATACTTTCCTCAATGAAATATTAACTGCTTTGAAAAAGCTTTTGATTTGTCGGACTGCCTGCAGTAGCAGAGCAACACTGTATAAAGAACTACTGTTCCAACTTCCTCTGAGTCCATTAATTATTCGCCGCTGTGGCCGAGCGGTTCTAGGCGTTTCAGTCCGGAACCCCGCTGCTGCTATGGTCGCAGGCTCGAATCCTGCTTCGGCCGAGGATTTGTGTAATGTCCTTAGGTTGATTAGGTTTAAATAGTTCTAAGGCTAGGGGACTGATGAGCTCAGTGCTTAGAGCTATAGTGCTTAGAGCCAATAATTATTCGACTGAAAGTTAACTGTAAAATTAACTAGATTTATGTACTTTCATTTCTTTCACTTGTAACTTTCTCGGGAGTTTTGGTGAAAGGATTGGACATGAAAGGATGGGTCACTCCTGATGGTTAATGACTTGTGTCGATTAGCTTCATTCACTAGATTTTGTGATTTGACTAAACGACACTATAAAGTTAACAAATTACCTACTCCGTGGGCAAGCTTTGACAAAACTACAAAATATCTGCCATGACAAACTTTGTTTATGACGAGACGTGACGATTTTTATGGTAACCATTATTGGCAACAGGCCCTTCACGGTTAGCCACCAGCTCGTGTAACTTTCGGCCACACAGTACCCTTCCTTAATTACCAAATATACTTACAGCCTTGTATTTTGCCTTCCCACATGCTACTAAATCAGTTCCAGAAAAATCTCCACTTGGCATTAGCTCGCCAACACTCCGCGTCCTCGCCACTCGGAGTGGCCGCGCGGTTTGAGGCATCCTGTCACGGACTGCGCGGCTCCTCTTGCCGGAGGTTCGAGTCCTCCCTCGGGCATTGGTGTCTGTGTTGTTCTCAGCATACGTTAGTTTAAGTAGTGTGTAAGTATAGGGACCCATGGCCTATGCAGTTTGGTCCCTTAGGAATTCACACACATGTGAACATTTTTTCACGTCACAGATTACTCGCGACTCCTAACTTTGCCTCCACTACTACAACTGCGCTCGCTCGTGTCAAAGGTGTTATTTTCGCATTAAAACATATTCTTTGGGCTCCGTGCAGTATGAATTTCCTTGAAATTGCCAGCGTGTTTAGTGTAGGGATTTGGCACAATTATTTTTCACGCGTTCTTCTGTTACCTTATTACAGTTTCATAAACACGGGAGCACTGATAAAACTTATAAATACAGATAATTACAGAAACGGTTTTGAAATCATAGAATCAATTGACAGTAAAACACACGATGCACTGTCATTTAGTGTTCAAGATCTACCGCGGTCTACGAGGTGATACAGTTGTACAAGTGGCCTCTGCTAACAGCAGGTCTCCTGCTGGCTTTGAGTCTGCGCTGCTACTTTGCGCCTTCCAGCCAGTGGGCCATCTCTGAGCCTATTTCTATCCACTGGCAGCCTTCTATCCTGGAGGGCAACCGTTCGAAACCTTGGTGACGCAGGCCCCTAAACACCTTTTCCTGTGGAGGGCATACTGTTGCTCACAATGGCAGGCATCCCTGCTGGGGACTGTCTTCCACCGCGGGACTCACGACAGGACTGCGAGCCTGGCGGTGTGTCCTGCCCTGGTCTGCAGAGGGACGACGACGCATCCAAATCCGTGGTTGTGGCGAGTCGCTGGCATCACCGCGGGCCGGCGAAGAACACAGGCAGCTTGCTTTCATTAGCACCAGCAGACTCACTATCTTCAGGACGCATCCTGGAAAGCGCTGAATCCACAGAGTGCCGCCAAGGTTTTGTAGCCTGTTCAGTAATAAAATATCTGGTTATTATGTTCACATGAACAACCATTGGTCAATATCCTGACAGTCTCCTAATATATCGCAATCCCTCTACTGTATAGGTCTCCCACAACATTCAAGAAAACTAACCGACTTATTGTGGGTGACGTTGCTTTCCATCCAAAGCACTACAAGAATTGCTTGCTTTAATTTAGAAAAAAAAATGCCTTGCATCGCTTTTAAGTATCCTGTTTTACAAATTTTGTGGCTAAGACTTTATTGCTTGATTTTTGTTTTAATACGTGACATGCTAATTTCAGAGTTTTATTCCTTATGAAGGCACTAATAGCATTACCGAAACATGGTTCAAAACACTCGTTTTTTGCGACCAGTGGCTGCTATTGTTGTTAATTTTATTTGTAAACAGTCGCTTAACACGAATCCATGTTCAAAACCTTAAAATACACCTTCGTTACCCTGCATATGTCATATGGACCGTGGATCTTCTTGAAAATCTATTTTAAGATCATTTCAGAATAAAACAGTCTTGTTTGTAAAGTAATTTAATATGAATAGCGCGGTTCGCCCTTTTCGGATGTCATCAGATTGTACAAAAGTAGCTAGGGTAAAACTTTGATCAGCCCCCATTTTGTAATAATGGGGTCAATTATTAAGAGAGCAAAACTCACAAGCTTTAGTGACACAACAACAGTTCAAAAACAACAGAATTACGAAAGCTGAAACTTGTCTTACAAACTTAGATCTCAATTTACAACGAGCAAAGTACAGGGATTTTGATGAGGCCTTCATATATGAATTCACGTTAAGCAGCAAAGTGCTTCACAAATTTGACTAAAGGTGAAACACAGGTAATGGTGAAAATGCGATGCTCACAAAGGTGAAAACGCAATGGTCGGAACTACGGGGCCCGTCGTTTCACTCTCATTTATGTGCGACATTTCACCCGGATACGTCGTGTCGATTGGCTTCGCACACCCTCTGGGAGCTGTTGGGAAGCCTTCGTTCCACAGGGGAATAGGAGAGACGCCCGGGAAGAACGTGTGGTGGAGCTGCCTACCCGCAGGCGACGGCGGGTGTCATGCACAGTGGTGAGAGAGGCAGGCGACCCAACTCGGAGCGCCGTCTTTCTTGTGGAGGAGTTCTGCGACGGCCGATATGGGTGCCGAGGGCCACTCACAGAGGGCATTCAGCAAAGAGCTTTCCGCTTCCACTCGACGGGCGTCGATACTGGGGCGACTGCTATAAGTGGACCAAAGCTGCGGGCAATGCGGAGTGGACATTGCAGCTGCAAACAGCACCAACAGAATAGCTTGCTGTAAAAGCCTTTTAACTTCTTTCAACGCAACTGACAAAGCCCCTAAAACGGAAGTGGTCGTTCGTGAGTCAAGTAGCTGTTTATGAGTTAAGGCTAAACATGCAGGGGTTTGCAATCAAAAACATGAAGCAACGAATAACAACTTTTTATAAAGGGTCAAGAACAAGTAAATTTTCCGATTAGCTACAACTGCTTCTACAATATGCCAAAGTGTACTTTCGTATAGTTTTTCCTAATGCCATTTGCTGATAGCTATGGTGGATAGTGACACATGTTATTGTCATCCTCATTGCTAACAGAACGTTGTGTGTGAACCAAAATTACGCAAAATTAATTATAATTTTAAACATGGCTGCGCTTCAATAACAGTACATGTAGAAACTGACTAGTATTAGAAAATAACAGCCAGTAGCAGAATTAAATACTTTGTAATCCTTTACCATGGTTCTGATAAACATAAAATTGTTATCTTCAGAAGGGAAATGGACTCGTTCAATTAAATATTGACAAAAATGGATGTAGGAGCCAAAAGCCTCTCACATAGTACAATGAGCATGTGAACCACAAATATCAACATTTAAAATGCATAATTGAACTTAGTAAACTAATGCTGCAAGGTCTTGTAGTAAAACTTGTAAAGTAAAGCAATCATGGGCCATTGGATCCGGCTAACATTTAATATAACTTTGTCGTAAGACTTTTAAAAAATAAATCGCACGTGACACTGCAACCAGCTGACACTTACCATGGCATATATATGGCTGGCAACATGAGCCATACCAAAAAAGGTCATAATAAAACAGCTATACATAATTTCGGTTGGATCCAATGCTACATGTGTTTTACTTTAAAACTTTTACGACAACGAGTTACAGCTTTGGGCTACTACTTCCAGTTATGTACTTCAACATCCGTGTCTGTCAATATATGATTTTACGAGAACATTTCCCTTCTGAAGAACACAAACTTACATGTTTCGCAACCATGGTAAATTGTTAATAAAGGTTTCTTTCCGCAACAGCTTTGCTGTTATTTTCCAAGCCTAGTAAAATTAATTAATATAGTTAGTAGGACGTAAACTTCACTATGATGTACAAGATTCAGGGGTTTCAATGGTTCTTACAAATGTTAACATCCAAAGTTAGCTATCATTATTGTCACTCAAGCGATACTTCATGACTAATTAACTGACCACGATGTGAACTGTAGAATGAAGAAAAATAATTTGTTTTACTTTCTAACAAAGTTATGGTCCTCGACATTTACAAAACTTGCGTTAATAATGTGACAGTCACATCGTATGGTGATAGGACATGGACCTTGTTCCATGTAATAATTACTTGGGATAACAATGCCAACCAAATTATAATTTAAGTTTACACAAAATTATACTGTTTCAATGAATCAAAACAGTAGCAAGCGTTTTACAAAGCTAAAAGTCAGAAGTGTTTCAATCATATATATTTAGACGATGAAGGTGCCAAACAGCAGCTCAGCGGCTACAGTTACAATTATAATGTCCCATATCCAGATGGAAATAATCTTTATACTTACTGTGATCAAGCAGCGTTCTTCCATCTATTCGTGTTGAAGCACCATTATAAGTCACCAGTGTACAGAAAAAGAAAGGTGAGAAGAGAAGATTTCTAAGAAAACGTTGGTCATTATCTCCGCCAATATAGCAGTCTTGTTATGGAGACTTCAAGTGCAACTATTGGAAAAACCACCATATTCCTTAGGTTTGACACGCTCTTACATACACTTGTTTCAGGTTCACTAATATTAGTGGTGGGATAGTGACGATGTTGCAGTTCAAATACTCCAAAATCGCTATTGTAGGATTCAATATGCCCTTAAAACCTTGATGAGCAATTACCTGAAAGACGACTACATTGGAGAACATTTCTTGTCCATATAAACATAAGGAATTAATCAATAACTCTGCTATAATTTTAAAAATTTAGGATATAATTTGTTTAATCCGTTTCTGTGACGAAAAATTGCATAATTTCAACAACCAGCCATTGAATGCGCTACTGATAACCGAGAGAAACTTATTTCGTAAACAGCGTTCGGTGAGCGCGATATAGCTAACCTGTGGCAACTTACTCCAGAATTGTGTGTGCACTACATTGCAAGCAGTAAATTAGTTCAAATCATTCTTCTAGTGGAAAATATGAATGTATATGAAAAGTCCGTCTGACAGTGAGGGAACTGCAGACGGCGATCGGGCTGCTACCTTTTTCTGACATTAAGGTAGAGAAAATTTTTACGCGAAAACAGACGGAAAGTTCGTTAGATGTAAGGGCCAAGAAGAATAGAACATAATATTATGTTTATTTTTTAGTAAATTTTCCAGAATAAAGACATAGAACAATGGGCTTTATTCGGCACTCTTACAATTTATCACATTTCACACATTTCTTTAACGGCTCAGGTAACGGACACCACCAAGAACGGCTGTACCACAATAGTTAAACTATTGATACCAATAGAAATAATGATATAGCTGTATTTAGAAAAAATAGTTTCTTCAAAATACATATCTTTTGACTACGCGATCAATGTCAGCCACTGACATCAGCTGCAGCCCTCTAATATCTTGGTACATATGTCCAGATGGCAATAGTCAAGAACTATCACGTAAACAAGTGAGAAACAGCAAATGTCAGACTCTTAGCAAAAGAATTTTTTTTTTCAAGTCGTTAGTCTTTCGACTACTTTGATGCTCCAGCCCCCTTTTCATATCTTGTGGTAATCTTTTACCTCTACCCAATCAGTGTATCCAAAATCCCCGTCGCATGTTGCAGGTCCTGTACGGGCCTTTCTGGATACAGAAAATGTTCGACTGCTGCCCTGGCCAGCACATTCTCCAGATCTCTCACCAACTAAAACGTCTGCCGGCCGAAGTGGCCGTGCGGTTAAAGGTGCTGCAGTCTGGAACCGCAAGACCGCTACGGTCGCAGGTTCGAATCCTGCCTCGGGCATGGATGTTTGTGATGTCCTTAGGTTAGTTCGGTTTAACTAGTTCTAAGTTCTAGGGGACTAATGACCTCAGCAGTTGAGTCCCGTAGTGCTCAGAACCATTTGAACCATTTTTGAACCAAAATCCCCTATAATTTGTTTCGGATATTCTGGGCTCTTCCTCATTATTTTTTTCTCCATCACCTCTCCAGTGCTACGTTAACTATCACCAGATACCGTAACAGGTGTCTTTCTGATCTGTTATTTTTTCTAGTAAGAATCTTCCGAAGACATCCTCACCTACTCTTTTTTACCTTCTTTCATACATTACTTATTCACGTCTCTCTTAAAACTCTTTGGCAGCACCAGATGCTTACAAATTAGAACTTGGATTTCTGATGGCATATTTTGACGGTCTGTATGTCTGTTACGCAACTTCAGGAATTTCTTTCTCTTTTCCATATCAAAATCAGATACCTTTACTCTTTTGAAGTGTCAAGTGTCAAGTGTCAAGTTGCTTTCTCTTTCTACTGATACACAGTCTCTGTGAAATAATCATTCTGAAAACTGCTATTAAAAAGAGGAATGAAAGATATAGTAGGATACAAAATTATAGTAAAATGAGGGATGGAAGTGCATAGATAAGCACTGAAAAACATTCTAGTCTTGACAACCGTTTTTATTAAGTTTATTGTGCCTTGTAAGTTTCGACGTTACACTATTCTCGCAGGATCTACCGGAGAAATACATGAAAAGATATCACTGAGGAAACATTCGTAGAGTTACACAAAATGTACATCTTAAAAACGTAAAAAGCAAATCTGAATCGCTAACACTGACAAAAGTACCTGAATTGCACATCGTAAAAACAAAGAAAGCTAGAAAGTACCAAAATTTATGTAATACATTTATTAGTAAAACCAAAATTTGATTGGTCAAACACGGATACAAATTATCTGATCCACATTACGTGATGACATCTGAGTGCGAACTAATTCTGTATGTCAAAGTGCCATGTAAAGAGACTGCCACGTGGTACTGCCATCTGTTGGTCTTGTTTATCTAATACATTACAAGTGAATTTATTACATACATCTCATTAAGTTCTACCCTTCTTTGCTTTTACGATTTGCGTTTAATGTTATTTTATCAGTGTTTTTTACTGGGTGTTTACTTCTTCCAGGTTTACGATGAACTTTATAAGTAATTGTACCAATGTTATTTCACTGTAACTTTTCACGTATTTTCTATAGTAGGGCCTTTGAGAATAGCATAAGGCCGAAATGCGAAAGGCAGAATAAAATTAATAAATATGGTGGTCAAACCTAACATCAGTTCTAGAGCGCATCAGAAATTGACGCAAAGTCTCATAAAACATTTATGAATTTTGCTACATAGTTAAGCATAATATCTATTGTGAGAGGCAGCCTTGGTCACAATGTTGAAGAATCATCCTATCATAGTTATCAGACAAGTGTATAAACAAATTTTTCATTATCATTTGCTGTAGTCCCATATACACTGTGTCTATAATTGTATATTGTAATGTTTTTACACCTTTCCTGCGTAGCTCATTGTAACTCGTTTCCTAGATAGAGAAAATCCTCAATTTTCAAATGATTTTGTTTTGTTTGTCCTTCGACTCTTTCATTCACATATGGATTTTTAGATGTAGCAGATCTTTCGCCAGTCTCTGGCCTTCTGTCCCGATCTCATTGAGAAATCTTCATATTATTTTGTCTACAATGCTATTCACCACAATACAAGCGCTACTTGGCAGACAAATTATTCGACAGTTTTCACATTTATCCACACCTCTTCAGTTGTAAAATTCCGATGTTTTCTAGTTACATGGTGATATGTCATCCGTTTCGCAGATGTAGAAGTGTAATACAAATGGCGCAAGGGAAGGCAATCCTTGAGTATTACTAGGCATAACACAACGTTACCAAGTTACATTGAAGGAGGAGACACGGAAAATATTAATAAACTTTGCACAATTCCCCATAGCTTTGTTTAATAAGGGTGAGAGGTTCATAAAATTGTTAACAAATTCCACTTGAAAACGCTGCAAAATAAGTGTTGTAAATTTCAGAAATCCTCATGTCGGTATTACTTCTTCTCGTATGTCATTTACACATGGAATAGAACAAGGGGTTGTGATTATTGAGACACAACATGAAAACGCTTCCGTCCCCCCTCCCCCCTCCCATCGAAAACAGAAGTAACCAGTAGCTGTCAGGAGGCTTGAGGAGCGCTTATTGAGGAGTGCTTATTTGCATCTGCAGATACAATAAGACTAGAAGTCCACGAACGAAGTACTCGGATTAAAAGTGTGTAAGACAGGGATGTCCTCTTTCACCCCTCTTCTTCAATCTCTGTAGCAAAGAAGCAATTACAGAAATAAAAGAAAGGTCCAATAGTGGGATTAAAATTCAAGGTGAAAGGATATCAATAATAAGATCTGCTGATGACATTGCTTTCCTCACAGAAAATGAAGAAGAAGAGGATCCGTTGAATCCAATGAATAGTCTAATGAGTACAGACTATAAACTGAAGAAAGCGGGAATGGAAACAGCAAGAAAGTTAACAACAGAATTGAGTATCATGAAGATGGACGATGGACGGAGCAATGAGAACATAAGAAGCATGCTAACACTGTAAGGAAGGACATTCCGTCCAAGAGAATTCTACTAGTGTGGGACAAAGGCGTTAATCTCAGGAAGAAATTTCTGAGAATGTATGTATGGAGCAGACCATGGACTGTGGGAAAACCAGAACAGAAAAGAATCGAAGCACTTGAAAATTAGGTGGACTGATAACGTAAAGAGGTTCTACGTGGAATCGGAGAGGAAAGGACTATATGGATGACGCTCACGAGAAGGGAAAAGACGACAGGATATGTATAAGACATCAGGGATAACGTCTATGGTATTAGAGGGAGCTGTAGAGAAAGACAGAGACTGGAATACATACTGCAAATATTTGAGGACATAGGTTACAACTACTACTAAGAAATGAAATGGCTGTTATAAAATACGAATATGTTTGTATTGTGTCTTGAATAGTTTACTGTACAGCAGTGTCTTGTATAGTTTACTGTACAGTAGGGAGCTCTACGTTTCGTATACATTGAGTTCCACAATTCCTGTTATAGGTTTCAGGCGTTGTAGAGATGTCTTAGCAGGTAAACTTTAGACAGGAACCGTTCTGATATAAAGTAAGTTTGAAGCTCGTACCACTTTCAAATATACCGCTTCACGATACGCATCCAAACTAAGAAGAGCCGTCGTCCATGCTGTAACTATGATATCAAATACCACTTTCGTCCGACTACAAGAACGGCTGTCAGAAACTGGTACGTCGGCAGCCTGCGAAACTGTGACAGTTGACCGGGCTGCTGCATCCTCGCTCCAGAGTCTCGACTTTGAAGAGAGGTCTTTCGTCATGTAGAAGAGAACCCGAACATGAGTACTTGAAATATTGCCCATGCCATGAGCTACTCTAGAGCACACAGGTCATGCCTCATGGTCTCCGCTGTGTGCATAGCGTGAAGCGAGAGATTTGAAAGCGATTCAATCTTCATAGTAACTTTACATCCACACAGTAAATTATTGGATGAGGATACCAAAATAATATCTACTACGCCGTCTCCTCAAACTCTAGAGGCCTATAATAGCAATCGTGAAGCACTACATACACCTCAGCATTCTTCTATGAAATATTTGAGATTATGGTTAGGTGCTTCTATTACATAACTGATGTGACTGAAAGACTTGCAATGTGTGTAAAAACCTGGAATGAGCTCTTTGGGCATAAAATAGATGAAACCCTTCGAACCGTTTGGGGACACCCGACACTTACACTACCTTACCATTAAATAAAACTCTAGGCGATCCGCCGAGCCCTAGCGGCGGCCGAGCGAAACTCGTTCAAAGTCACCCGCCAAGATGGCGGCGCACACAGCCATGCATTAACACCCACCCACCTCCCCAGGGGTCAGAACCCCTGCAACCCACACATAGATTATAATTAATAAATAATTAATTCAAAGATCTAAAAGATAACTTAAAGTGAAAGTAGAGGTAGACTTTTTTCAAAAAAAAAATCTCACGAGATAGATAAGGATGGTTTGCAACTTTATACTGAACAATGAAATAAAAAATAAGATATAAAGGATCAAAAACTAAACCCTAGCTAATGAGAGAGTGAACAGAGATATAAAAAAGACAGTCACAGAGCATCCCAGAGTGCCCCAGAGAGCATCCCAGAGTGCCCCAGAGAGGTACAACACTAAGAAGAATCGCTTCTCGGCTTTTGGCAAGATCAATGTGTAGTACTATTTAATAAATACGTGGGCGGACGTCAATGCAACTTCGTGCACGTACACATCACCAGCGAGTATGTGAACGATTAGAGTCGCAATTCTCTGACAGGAACAATGGCCACCAGACTGCGTCAGTGTTATTTGTGTTCAGTGTTGTTACCAGTTCTTTTAGGGTATATAAGGGACATGAGTAGCGTCAGATATTAAGTGACCACTATGAAGAACATGGAGATGCCGTGTACTTTTGTGAGACAGCATTATCAAGCACCTGACGTTGATTGAAATGGCTTGATTGTCGGTCCCCATTTGCCCGTCCGCTTTAACCGTCCTTAAGAAGATTTCGGTCGATCAGACCACCGCAAGAGAGGATCACCATATTGTCCACCATCGCAGCCGCTTCACATTAGAGAACAACTCGAGCAATGGATTCTGTCAACATTCCGTGTCTTCTCGTAGCATTAGTCAGAGATTAGCAGCAGCCGGTCTGAAAAACTATCGTCCCATACGTAGGATGCCGGTAAAACCTCGACGTGATCGCGAGCTTGCAGTGGTGCGGTAAATGGGAAGCACGGACTGCTGTTGACTGGCATCGCACCGTGATGAGCGATGTATCGCAGCTGTACACTACCCGAGGGAACAGCTCGGACGTTAATTCCGGTATGCCGAGTGCTGTTGGGAAACGGGATGCACTCAGCCCATGTAAGACAAACGCAGGAGCTAACGGTACTTGATTGAGAAGTAGCGGTTCCAATCTCGTAAACTGACATACGGCCGCGAGAGAGCGGTGTGTTGACCGCATGCCCATCCGTATCCGCATCCGATGACGCCTGTGGGGTGAGGATGACATGGAGGCCTTCATGGCCTATTCGGACGTTTAGTTTTTTTATTAGCGTGCATGAAACTTTAATGCTCAAATGTCTGGCACGCGTTTCGCGATGCATAACCTGCAGGCGTAATTAAAACTTTTCTATATGACTAATTAAACTTTTCCATCACACTTTCGAGTTTTTCATCGCGTCTACCCGACCGAATACCTATAAGCGATGCACTGAAGAATGTTAAGAAGATAGAAGCAGATGATTTCTGGAGAGGTATATCAAAGGACCATTATGTGCCCTTTAATTGTGCTGCTAATCCAAGTGGCGTCTTTAGCTAGCGTAGTAAAGGCTAAACATCATAGAAAGCAACAGGTAAGAACTTAGCTTCCTAGAGTTCTATGTTTGTCTATAGGCTGATTTTACATTATATTATACACCACGACAATATTTCTCGTTTACTAGATGACAAACCCGTCATTCCCCCCGTCATTCATTTTGCCGACTTTATATTCGAAACGAAAAAAAAAATGAACTGTGATTGTACTGTAATATTGAAAAAAAAAATCGTTTTCGTGTATTCGTGATAACATATTTGAATTTATGAAACAGTAGTACAAATAAATATGCATAATGTACAAATGTATGTATACAGTACCCAAATTAAGGAATGTGATGGACGATGTGACAGAGATGTTCTACAACGTATCAGGCAGGTAATAGCTAGTAACCAAAATTAAACCCTGTACTTTGGTTCTCAAAAATGAGTTTAAAGGATACATTCATTTATACAAATCCATCCTGGAACCAATCACAACCTTTGGGACTGATTACTGGGAACGCACAGAGTTTTAGAAACACGCTGTCTGAGAGGAACCTCTAGAATCTGTCTACTTTATCACGTAATAAATGCGAAAATAAGACAAAGGACTCAGATTCATTAAGTATTATGGATAAAAGAGAAGAAATACAGCTAGGATAGTAGGAACTTGTCAAAAGAATGGATGAAGACATATGATCGAAAAGAGTAATTTGGTGGCAACTTCCTGGAAGAAGAAGAGTAGGAGTACCGCGGAAAAGTGTGGATAAGTGGTGTCCAAGAAGCGATGGAGGAAGAGGAGTGTAGGAGGATGAGGAAGAATGGCGAGATCGAGGCATTTGGCGGCAGAGATGCGGGATGCGGAAACAGCTATAGGGCGTCCGCAGGAAGGTGTATGAAGAATACAAATTCTCTGTAGTGTTCATTAAAGTTGGAACATGATTATAAACGATATTCTTAGTTACGTGACCAAGTACCTGGATGCAGCTGCTTCCTGTGTCTACAAAGGGGTTTTTCTTATGCCTCTATGGCAATGCTTCTTCATTGCCCTATAGATGGCTATTGTTTTCACCTACAGCCGTTCGCTCCTCACAGTTGAAAGCTGTCCGAAGCTCTGCCAGTGTCTGTATGAAATCATATCTCCCGCACTATGTGTGGTACCATGGAATAATGCTGTACGTACATTTAGCTGCGTATGTAGATTATTTCTACAAAATTTATTGCTAGCAAGATTTAGTAGCACAGCAGTGATAATTAAAATTGATCCAGTGGCTTTGGACGAGATATAGAACACACCCACCCACCCAAACACACACACACACACACACACACACACATACACACACACACACACACGCACACACAACGGCAAATAAACATTTCTACAACAGACCCTACGGAACACCTGTCATGATATTTTGGATATGCCATTGGTCAGAGATTCTAGGAGGAGTAAGTTAGGGATTAATACATCATTGAGTCGTTTTTTTCTGCTGTTGTAGTGTAGAACAAAACATAAAAAGTTCTTCTGGAAAACTCTGATTGTGACGTCTGCATAATTCATTAAGCTTTGTTTTTGCTCCTAAATTGTAAATACTACTATAATTTTGAAATGCCAAAAGAAGTAAGCAATTGTTCTTCCTCATCGCTGAAGTATTTAGATGAAAGAATTAGCAATGGACGTACTTACAGTGACTTTTCGGACAGCGCTCATCACACAAATGCTTGCCTTCACCTTACCAACAACGCTTCTATCGACACACAACTCTGAGGCGCAGACTGCAAGCAGGACATGGCAGCGATCCAGTCGACCGTGAGGCACCCAGTGCGCATGATTGGTTGCCGCAAATCCATATCTCCTTCACCACGCCATGTGGAGAAACGTTCACTATAGTGGGACGATGTTATTCGTAATGGAACGGCAGTACTAAACCAACTTGTCTTCAAAGTCAGTAAGATATGATGTCGACTTTCGATACACGATGTGTCTTCATAAGGTCTCAGGTATAGTTTTTGAAGTCCGCTTAACGTCCGTGAAACCCATTATCTGTTTCTTTGGGCCTAGGCTGAGAGACAATTCTGCCCAATGAGTTGTCGGAGCAATCATCAGAACACTTGCCAGAAGCGATACGAGGAAAGCAAAGGGAAAAGTAAATTTACGTGGTCACCATCTCTAAAAATCTTTTCACCATCAGTATCTTAGCGATAATCGAAATAGTGACGTTGATTAAACTTTCTTACATTTCCAGCGACATGGTTTCATTATGACGAATGAAGACTGTTTTAAGTGTTATGTAGCGCTGCTTATTTACTACGAATATATATGAATGTGGACGGTGGTGTCATGATTTTCATGAGAATCAACGGTAGCTTAATGACTCTTTATTGGTTTACTGCCGAAACGCTGCCGATTTGGTGCTAGAGTATTGTGTTCCAGTCTTATAGGGGTATGTCTGCATGGCCAATTTATTCGCTCTAATTGCAGAATTTTACAAGCACATGTAAATAATTTTCATATCTTTATAGTTCAACTAAAGAATAACCAGAACGTAGATTAATCATCAGAAATCACTACGAAACACTGAATAGTTCACATTTAATTGAATCATAGCGTGAGCATAACTGTAGTATCATTGCAATAAGGGTCAGCTTGAAACACAAGTGTTAACTATGACTATTACAGGATGAAGTCCATTCCCAGTAGCAATGAATGAATTTAGTTACACACATGTTTCGCTACATGGAACTTTCTGATTACGCGTTCATCACCCTAGGATTCCTCAGTTATTGAACGAGCCAAAAAGATTTTAAAGATTCAATTGCACTACAAAGAGAAATGATATGTTCAAAATTCTGTGGTATACCTAACACACTAGTCTTACGATTTTCATCGGTCTGTTGCTTAATATAGTTTTTAAAACAAAGAAAACTTTGTATTAGCACGTAATTAATACACCTTCACATTATATTCTTATTTTATATTAACCCTGCTGTTCTGTTCGGGTCTATATGACCCGAAACGAATATGAACGTTATTTTACATTATGTAAATACCAATATATATTTATGAAACTTTGTGACTTTGTCTGAAAATGGATGAGCAGCATGTGTTTTAAAAGGTTTTAAAAAAGTTTAAGAAGTTTGGGCTTCAACTGTAATAGTTGCATATGTAATGTTCGGGTCATAATGACCCGACACAAATATGTTTAGTGTAACTCGTATTTATTTCTAAAATCTGGAAATGGCGAAAATTATTTTTGTTGTGTTGTGTGGGAATAGTGACTGCATCATTCCAACTTACTCTCAACAATCACCTAAAGCTCCATGCGTTCACAACAATGGGCTTGTTTGTTGCTTTCCCCAGGAAATAATAATTGGCAGTTCTCAATAATTGGAATGCTTTGTTTCTGCCCAGTTTGACTTGTGACACCATGGCGATGAGACCATTGAATGATCGTGAGTTGGAAGAAATAGTAAATGCCTCACCAGATGAAGGATCACTTTCTGAGTTTGAAGATCACATCAGCAATGCATCTGAAAGCGAGTGTTCCGATGACAGTTACGACAGTCCACAGCCCATACAAAATAGTGTAGAGACTTTTCTTTCTAAAAATGGGAATATAGAATGGCAGTTGCATCCACCAGCACAACATGGTCGCCTACCAGCTTCGAACATCATCAAGAGTACCCCAGGAGTTACCAGGTATGCAGTCAGCAGAATATCTGATGTAAAATGTTCATTTGAAGCAGTATTTCACACAGCGCTTCAAAATGAAATAATAGAGATGACAAATATTGAAGGGCAGCGAGTTTATGGTGAACAGTGGACAGATATTGATGGTTCTGTTTTCCATGCATACTTAGGACTCTTACTCCTAGCGGGTGTATATCGATCTCATGGGGAGTCTACAAAAAGTTTGTGGGATAAAGATACTGGGCGAAACATATTTCGAGCAACCATGTCTCATGAAACATTCTGTAAGATATCACGTGTCCTGCGATTTGACAAGAAATCTACTAGAGAGGAAAGACGACGTACTGACAAACTTGCCGCAATTCGTAGTATTTGGGAGAAGTGGGTAGAGGTCCTTCCTAAACTGTATAATCCAGGAGAAAATGTTACTGTTGACGAGCAGTTAGTAGCATTTAGAGGTCGCTGTCCATTCAAGCAGTATATCCCAAGTAAACCGGCAAAATATGGGATCAAAATATGGACCATGTGTGACAGCAAAACTTCATACGTACTGAAAGCCCAAATTTATACAGGAAAGGTGAGTGGAGCGGCACCAGAAAGAAATCAGGGAATGAGGGTGGTATCTGATCTCACTTCTGAGTTACGTGGTCAGAATATCACGTGTGACAACTTTTTTACGTCGTACAATTTGGGGCAGCTGCTTCTGAAAAGGAAATTGACTATGTTGGGAACTATACGGAAAAATAAGCCGGAGCTTCCACACAAAATGACCAACAAGGAGGTACACAGCTCTTCATTTTACTTCACAAATGACACTACTGTGGTTAATTATATTCCTAAGAGACACAAGAATGTTGTACTTATGAGCACTCTCCACCATGATGCGGAAATCAGTGACAGGGCTGATAAGAAGCCAAAAATGATTTTGGACTATAATTCAACCAAAGGTGCTGTAGACACGCTTGATCAGTTATTAGGTACATATACATGCAAACGAAAAAGTAATAGGTGGCCAATGATAGTTTTCTACAATATTCTTGATGTTTCTGCTTATAATGCATACGTTTTGTGGATTTCGGTTGACCCTAATTGGAATGCAAGCAAATTGACTAGAAGGAGAATATTCTTGGAGGAACTTGGAAAGTCACTGATAAAAGAACATATTGCATCAAGAACGCATTTCCCAAGAACAGAAGATTCTTTGAGAATGGTCACAAGCATCCAAAACCCGAATGATGTGGGTGGTGTGTCAGAATCGGTAACAACAAGAAAATCTACAAAACGTGCACGCTGTAAGTTCTGTCCATCAAGTAATGACAATAAAACAAACATGGTGTGTGGAAAATGTAGTAAACATATTTGCAAGAAACATGTAACCTACTTGTGTCCACAGTGCAAGCAGTAAGAAAAGAACTGTAGTATTTTATAAGATGATTGTATTGAAAATTCTGTTGTTTCAAATTTATGTGAATACTTGTGCCTAAACTACAATCAGTAAGAAGAGAGGATTCTAAAGTTGTAGTGCTTTCTATGTTGGAATGTAATAAAAAAACTGTAGTGTGTTCTGTACTGTAGTGTGCTCTAAGATGAATATCTGTAATGACAACTGTCTGTTGTTAGAAAATGTCAATACTTACGTCTAAACTGTCAACAATAAGAATAGAAGTATGGAAAAACTGTAGTGCTTTCTAAGTTGAATGCCTGTAATGGAAACTGTCTGTTGTTTCAAATTTATGTGCATATTTAAATGAAAAATATCCCTCAATAAAGTTGTATGCATTGTTATTATTATTATTATTACCATTATTATTATTATTATTATTATTATTATTATTACTAACAAGGTACTGGAATAGAACAACAATGTCGATAGCTAAAACTGTACCAAAATTTATGTTTCTAAAGCATTTTGATATGTCGGGTCATATTGACCCGAACAGTATATATGTCAAGTAAAAGTGAACAGAACAGCAGGGTTAAGTGAATGTCTCTCGGATATTTTAGTAACTATTTTGGGCGTTAACTAACTGTATCTGAGTCATTATAAAATCGTATTTTATTATACAAGACTTTAAAATTATGATTAGGTCAAACGATTTTCTGAATTTTGTTGATTGACTAAATTGTGAAATTTCCTGCCGATCCGCAAATATCTGCGTATATAATAACGTTCGTGATATTAATCACGTTTGCTCTTGTCCCTTACGAAAAGCGTTTCTGCATTCGTTACAATACTTAGCTGATCTGCAGTGTCTCCTGCTAAATTCAGAAAACAAGGGGTTGATCGCTTTCCTACCGCCCCTCTGAATACGCCTTTCTTATAATTAATGCTTTTCTCACCAAGCCATTGTTTTGTTGACAACAGTGTTGCAAGTATTCATGATAGCACGCAGTTAAAAGAGTTTGCTACACAAGATAAATTTTTCCCGAGTTCTCTAGACATGGAATTTAATGAATGTTTTCCGTCGTATAACGTACTATTTACCTAACTGAATGTGTAGTATTTTAATATTCCATTGATAGTTCGATATAATTGTACACCTACGTTTCTCGATAGGTTAAACTGAGAGCCGAATATTTCTATTTAAAACTATATCTCCAGGCTGTGTACATAAGGTGAAGCGCCAAAGAAACTGGTATTAGCATGCGTATTGAAATCCATAGATATGTAAACAAGCAGAATATGGCGCTGTGGTCGGCAACGCCTATATAAGATAACAAGTGTCTGGAGCAGTGGTTAGATCTGTTGCTGCTACTACAATGACAGGTTATCAAGATTTAAGTAAGTTTGTACGTTGTATTATAGTCGGCGCCCGAACGATGGGGCACAGCATCTCCGAGATAGCGATGAAGTGGCGATTTTCCGGTATGATCATTTCACGAGTGTACCATGAAGATCAGGAATCAGGTAAAATATCAAATCTCCCCCATCTCTGTGACCGGAAAAAGATCCTGCAAGAACTGTACCAACGACGATTGAAGAGGATCGCTCAACGTAACAGAAGAACAACCCTTCCGCAATTTTGTGCAGATTTCCATGCTGGGCCATCAACAAGTGTCAGCGGGAGAACCATTCAACGAAGCATCATCGATTTGGGCTGCAGGAGCCGAATGCCCACTCGTGTACCCTTCACGACTTCACGATAGAAAACTTTGCCCCTGGCCTGGACCCATAAACACCACCGTTGGCCTGTTGATGACTGGAAACATGCTGCATGGTCGGACGCGTCCCGTTTCATGTTGTATCGAGCGGATGGTCGTGAACGGGTATGGAGACAACCTCACGAATCCATGGACCCCGCATGTCAACAGGGGACTGTTCAAGTTGATGGGGGCTCTGTACTGGTGTGCAGTTGGAATGATATGAGTCCCCTGATACGTCTAGATACGACTCTGAAAGATGACACGTACATAAGATATCCTAGCTGATCACAAGCCGCCATTCATATCCATTTGCATTCCGACGGACTTGGACATTTCTAGCAGGACAATGCGGCACCACACACGTCCAGGATTGCTATAGAGTGGCTCCAGAAACACCCATCTGAATTTAAACATTACCGATGGCCACCAAAATCCTTAGGCATGAACACCCCGTCGTATTCTTACGTTGTTATGGACAGCCCTGCAATATTCATGGTGTCAGTTCAGTCCAACACTACTTCAGATATTACTCGCATCCATGCCACGTAGTGTTGCGGCACTTCCGCGTGCTCGCGGGGGCCCTACACGATATTAGGCATGTGTACCAGTTTCTTTGTCACCTGACTGGCTCATCATCGCGCAGCCGAAACCGCTAAGAACAGAAACGAAATTCGGCGAGAGTGTTGATCTCATACTGCAGGCATAATTAAAGAAGGAATTTTTCGAGATTCCACCTCAAAGAGGGTAAAGTAGAGTATAAAAGCTTTTTTTAAATATGTCACTCTTAAGGCCACTTTGAAGCTAAAACTAAGAAAATTGGTATTTGCTTTCTCGAAATGAAATAAAGAAGTAAATGTTTCAGCATTTTTGGATGTTTAACCCCTATGGGTTTAAATAGAGGCTGAAGTCATTTTCTTCAATAAATCATTATTAGGCAACTAATAAAGTATTTTTAAAGCTACACATGAAAACTGGTGTTTGAGTTCTTGGTTAGAAATAAAGAAATATGTGTTAGGGTATGGAAATCTCTATGGAAATTTCACTACAAGAAATCAAAAAGCAGGATTAACGTAGACTTGTGACTTCAGCTGCCAGAATCACGTTGTGGTAAGAAACACATTCGAAAATGGCCATGCTTCTATGGCCTTAATTAGCGTGAAAAGTTTAGATGATGTTGCAGTTTATGAACAACATAAAAATTCGATTGATGAAAAAAATCTGTGTAAGTCATACAGCCTACGCGAGTGAAGCAGAGGGTGCTAGGATAATATGATAAATATGAATGCCTTATCTGTACAGTCAGTTCTAAAGCTTATTTGCCTCGGTATGCCTTGTGCTCTCTGTACTTGCCGGAGGTACGTCACCAACGGAACGGGCGTGTCAAACAATTGGCGCCTCAAACAGGATCTTTCATGTAGGCTGATGTGACGATAGATTACGGAACCATGAGACAGAGGCTCAGTCGCATTGTGAGTCTACAAAGTCTTTGAATTATCTCTAACGATCAGCTGCTTTCTACATAACTGTTGGAAGTTCTGTGCTCTTGTTAAGTAGCAATTTCTTATCTGGTGTTTATATTGCGAACCAAATTATGTCTTTTGGGAGACGAGGAAAAGCGAATAACTAACCCACGTTCCCTGTAATGACGAACGGATGGTCCCTATTTATATGACATAATTTGTTACGCGTTGCACTAACAGCCCAGGTGCAACCACGTCGTTATTCCGTGCCGTAGCAGTCAACGAACGAATTAACCGAGCTTACTGATTCAATACGTGTTCAAAGAATGTTTGATTCACTGGATTCCATGTAATTATTTATTTATCGTTGTTTCAGTAGTTAAATGTACACTACTGGCCACTAAAATTGCTACACCACGAGGATGAAGTGCTACAGACGCGAAATTTAACCGACAGGAAGAAGATGCTGTGGCATGCAAATGATTAGCTTTTCAGAGCATTCAAACAAGGTTGGCGCCGGTGGCGACATCTACAACGTGCTGACATGAGGAAAGTTTCCAACCGATTTCTCATACACGAACAGCAATTGACCGGCGTTGCCTGGTGAAAAGTTGTTGTGATGCCTCGTTTAAGGAGGAGAAATGCGTACCATCACGTTTACGACTTTGATAAAGGTCGGATTGTAGCCTATTGCGATTGCGGTTTATCGTATCGCGACATTGCTGCTCGCGTTGATCGAGATCCAATGACTGTTAGCAGAATATGGAATCGGTGGGTTCAGGAGGGTAATACGGAACGCCGTGCTGGATCCCAACGGCCTCGTATCACTAGCAGTCGAGATGACAGGCATCTTATCCGCATGGCTGTAACAGATCGTGCAGCCCCGTCTCGATCCCTGAGTCAACAGATGGGGACGTTTGCAATACAACAACAATCTGCACGAACAGTTCGACGACGTTTGCAGCAGCATGGACTATCAGCTCGGAGACCATGGCTGCAGTTAATCTTGACGCTGCATCACAGACAGGAGCGCCTGCGATGGTGTATTCGACGATGGACCTTGATGCACGAATGGCAAACCTCATTTTTTTCGGATGAATTCAGGTTCTGTTTACTGCATCATGATGGTTGCATCCGTGTTTGGTGATGTCGCGGTGAACGCACATTGGAAGCGTGTATTCGTCATCGCCATACTGGCGTATCACCCGGCGTGATGGTATGGGGTGCCATTGGTTTCACGTCTCGGTCACCTCTTGTTCGCATTGACGGCAATTTGAACAGTGGATGTTACATTTCAGATGCGTTACGACCCGTGGCTCTACCCTTCATTCGATCCTTGCTTAACCCTACATTTCAGCAGCATAATACACGACCGCATGTTGCAGGTCCTGTACGGGCCTTTCTGGATACAGAAAATGCTCGACTGCTGCCCTGGCCAGCACATTCTCCAGATCTCTCACCAACTAAAACGTCTGCCGGCCGAAGTGGCCGTGCGGTTAAAGGCGCTGCAGTCTGGAACCGCAAGACCGCTACGGTCGCAGGTTCGAATCCTGCCTCGGGCATGGATGTTTGTGATGTCTTTAGGTTAGTTAGGTTTAACTAGTTCTAAGTTCTAGGGGACTAATGACCTCAGCAGTTGAGTCTCATAGTGCTCAGAGCCATTTTTTTGAACTAAAACGTCTCGTCAATGGTGGCCGAGCAACTGGCTCGTCACAATATGCCAGTCACTACTGTTGACGAACTGTGGTAGCTGCATGGGCAGCTGAACCTGTAAACGCCATCCAAGCTCTGTTTGAATCAATGCCCAGGCGTATCAGGGCCGTTATTACGGCCAGAGGTGGTTGTTCTGGGTACTGATTTCTCAGGATGTATGCACCCAAATTGCGTGAAAATGCAATCACATGTCAGTTCTAGTATAATATATTTGTCCAATGAATACCCGTTTATCATCTGCATTTCATCTTGTTGTAGCAATTTTAGTGGCCAGTAGTGTACTTTGTTAAGACGAAGTTGCGGAAGAAGAATAAAAGTCACCTATCAAAGTTAAGATTCGTAAAAGACAGAACTATACATTTATTGTGAAGGTAAGGAAGATCTAGAGAAAAATCTACAGAAAGGAATAGCCGTAGTGATTAGCAGAGAGAGCATTTCAAGAATAAACGTCGTAAAGTGGAAGATAAAGAAGTATATTAAAAAAATTGTATGAAAATTGGGTATGTCACGTCCATGCCGTGTAGAGCTTTCCCTTCAGTGAAGCATGATTACTTAGCATTTCCGAGGCATGCAATTATCCGAAATACATTGGTGTTGGAGAAGAAAGTTTTCTCCAGTAAGAGAACACTACTGGTACAATTTTTTAAATTTTTATTACCTTTTTTCAGTAACAAGTCTTTGCCAGTCTCTTCTTTTGAGAGTAGCACTTGCACCGTATGTCCACAGTTATCTGTTGTTTGCCGATTCTGTGGAGGATCTCCTCGTACCTTACCTTACCAATCCACCTGTTTTTCAATATTCTTCTGTAGCACCCCATCTCAAATGCTCCAATTCTCCTTTATTCCGGTTTTCCAACAATTCATGTTTCACAACTATTCAATTTTGTGCACCGGATGTACATTCTCAGAATTTTCTTCTTCGGATTAAGGTCTCTGTTTGATACCAGTAGGCTCCTCTTTCGCCTTTGGTATTTGTTCACATGGGTTATTTTGGCTATAAGGTAGTAGAATTCCTTGAATTCGTGTACTTCTTGATCACTAGCTTTAACGATAAGTCCCTCGCTTCTCTCATTTCTTGTACTTTTCGTTACTAGCCTTTCCTTCTGTTGACTCTTCAGCAATTCATCTTCAACTTCACTGAGAATAACAACATCATCAGCGGACCTTATAATCGGTATCCTCTCAGTCTGAATTTTAATCCCGCTTTTGAACCATTCTTTCATTTCCGTTATCGTTGTTTCGTTGAACAGCAGTTGCAAGACAACATCCCTGTCTCACTCCCTTTTAATTCGTGCACATCGTTCTTAGTCTTCTAGCGCTATTGTTTCCCCTCGTTTCTTGTACATAACGTATACTACCCGTCTTTCCCCATAGCTTACTCCTGCATTTCTCAGAATTTCTGTGTCGGGAGATCCTACGATCATGTCTTCATTGATCTTCAGTCTTGCAGCCATTATCAAGCGCGACTTCAGAACTGCCTCTCTGGTACCTTTACTTTCTCTAAGGCAAGACAGATAGTGCTCTAACAATACGCAATTTTCCTATCCATTCTTCTGTATATTATTTTTGTCAGCAGCTTCGATGCATGAGCTGTTAAGCTGATTGTGCGATATTTCTCGCACTTATCAGCTCTTGCAAACTTCGAAATTGCATGGAAGATATTTTCCAGAAAATCCGATGATATGTCACTAGTTTGATAGATTACTCCCTAGTAATATCCACTTGTCATAATGATTTTAGAAATTGTAATGGAATGTTATCTATCCCTTCTGCTTTATTTGATCTTCCAAAGCTCTTTTAAATTCTGATATAATACTGGATCCTCCATGACTTCCATTTCAACTCTGATGTCTTGAATGATAGTGAAACGTGAACTATAGAAAATCTACAGAAGAAGAAACTGCAAATATTCGAAGCTTAATGTTATGGAATACATGAATGGATGGAGTACGAAATGAAGAAACATTAAGAGTTGTGGGCGAGAAAAGAGGTCTGCTGAACCAGAGGAAGGGCGAGGTTAGTGGGATATTTGTAACGGTATCCAAAAGGAGTTGACTCCGGAAGAACCACCAGAGGCCAAACAGTTGTGACGACAATATCTGTATATGAAAAACATTTTGGTAGGGACGTTGATATAAAAGTTGTCTAGAAATGGAGAGACGGGCACAACATAGGAAAAGACGTAGGACAGACTCGGACAAGTCTAAAGACTAGAAAAGTCAATAAGGAAAGAAAAGTAGCACCTCAGTCGTAATGAGGTTATTAATGTATTCCACATTGTTGTATATGAGAGTAATATATGCACCACGAATTTCTGCAGCTATTACACAGTCACATATGCATAATATTTATTTATGCAGCACGCTTTTGCACACGAAGCGAAATTTGCAGCATGACCTGAAAATGTTTGACAGTAAGGCACAGGTGCAGCCAAATGCAACACGAACACCTGCCACAAGGATCCCATGGATTGGTTCCATTCAAAAGTAATCTCCAAACGCATTAAGACGTTTATCCCACTGGGATAGCTCAGCTACGCTCAGCTGTAGACGAATTCATAATCACATCCACTCTTGCACTGCCTCCTCAAACAGAAACAGACGCCTACGCATGTCTTCTTTCAGGTCGCTAAAGATGTGAAAATCACACGGTGAAAGATCCGAGCTGTATGGAGTATCCAGGATGAGATTTTCACTCTGCAGTGGAGTGTGCGCCGATATCAAACTTCTGTGTGCCGGACCGAGACTCGAACTCAGGACCTTTGCCTTTCATGGACAAGTTCTCTACCAACTGCGCTACCCAAGCAGGACTCGCGACCCGTCCTCACAGCTTCAATTCTGCCTGTACATCCTCTCCTACCTTCCAAACTTCACAGAAGCTCTTCTGCGAAACTTTCAAAACTAGCACTCCTGAAGGAAAGGATATAACGGAGACATATGGCCTACTCTCCCAACCAAATTACTGCAGCGTTGACTTCACCCCATTGCAACTGTGGGGGCGGGCGTTATCGTGCAACTGACTGCATCCTCTGCTCGTCGAGTTCCTCGAGCCCGGAACCTGAATCAATGCGTAGCCCTATGATGACACTTTTCAGAAAGTACGAGGCGCGATAAAGCCAAAACGTCCTGGAAAGCTGTCGGGTGGAATCGGCCTGTTGGACGACAACCCCCACTCCCATACCAATAATCGGACGAGGACTACACTTCAACGATTTCGTTGGGAGATACTGCAACATTCTCCGTATAGCGCAGATATTTCACGGTACGATTTTCGTATCGCTGATGACCTGAAGAGATGGAGTGGTCGAGCGGTTCTAGGCACTACAATCTGGAACCGCGCGACCGCTACGGTCGCAGGTTTGAATCCTGCCTCGGGCATGGATGTGTGTGAAGTCCTTAGGTTAGTTAGGTTTAAGTAGTTCTAAGTTATAAGGGATTGATGACCTCAAAAGTTAAGCCTCATAGTGCCCAGAGCCATTTTTTGACCTGAAGAGAGGCGTGCTTGAACGTCGGTTTCAGCCAGATGAGGTAGTGGGTGCTGTTGTGGATCCGTCAGCGGCCAACCGCAGTCAATAAAAAGGGAACTGAAAGTCTCGTCTCTCAGTTTGATGAATATCTTAACGTGCATGGTGATCACTTTGAATGGAACCATTCCATGGCCCCTTTGATTTATGCCCCTTTATTTGATTGGCCTCATATTTACGAAGTGGATCCTGTTATTGTTCCTATATTGCTGAATATTATGTTGATTAACTAATTTTCTCTTTGAGGTGACTAATTATGCAGCGTGGTTGTAATTAAATTTCCGCTACTTGACCAGTGTAGACGGAAAACCACTTCCCGTGTGGGTACCTACCTTAATGAGAATGAAGTTCAGATTATACACTATGAAATTTACGTTAGTGGTCTTAGTGTCATAACTTACTATTACGCGCCTTTGCTGTTACAGCGAAGTCAGAGGATCTCGGACTCCAAGGACGAAGGGCATGTAGCTGTAGTATGAACGGCACACGGTACTGTGATTTGCTTCGCCGACATGCCATTCCTGCCGTAAGGGAGAGAGATGCTTTCACTCGTTTGATGCACGCTGGAGCTCCAACTCACACTGATCGTTAGGTCACTCGTTTATTTCGAGGTAACCCAGTCATTTCTGGATCTTTTCAAACCAAGGGGATCCACCGAGACCTCTAGATTTGACCACCAAGATCACCAGATTTGAACCTGTGGGGCTTCTAGTTGTGGTATTACGTGAAGGACAGAGATCATCAACTGGTCACTAACACATGTTGGAGGTTGCAGATGGGGATAGCAAGGGAGGTAATGAACATCCTATCTGTGGTGTTTCGGACAGCAGTAGAGCAGTCTCTAGTGCGGTGTTTAAGTTTGGGGCTTTAAGCCGGTAGTCCCACTATACTTTATCAGGGTACCTGTCAGTCGCCCTCAAATGAACCATCGAAGATTGACGAAGACGTCCTCAGCTTCACAACATTACAGAGCGCTGTGAGTATTCCGTGCATGCATCAATATCAAGTTGACAGAGGGGCCCGACTTCCTGCCGGCAGTGCCTTCGCTGGTGCAACCGCGGAACTCCACTGTACCTTTCCGCTCGCAGCAGATGTTGGCGACTCTGTCCTCTTCTATCAGAACAAATCGTGAACGCGCTGTCCACCAGTTTTTCCACCAGGCCTACTTTCATGAGTCCTTTGATACCGGAGCCCTAAAATGATGTTGCTGGGCTCAGAATCATTGTTTTCTCATAGTCAGCTGAAAGTTTAGTGGAAATACAGTGTTCGGCAATAGAGGACGTGCTTGTTTGTGGGTGCCACGATGACGTTCAGTGCAGCGTTCTTCCACAATGCGCGTGGTCTGACCTATATAAGCCATGCCACACTAGCATGGTATTTTATAGATTCATGTCTTTCACTATAACATATCCTCCTTTTGTGATTCCAGAAGGTTTCCAGTCCTAGATGGTGAACGGAAAACGACTTTCACCTGAAATTTACGGAGGATTCTTGCTATTTTAAACGAAATGCTGCTCACTTCCTGGTTCTTGGTTTTAACTGATAGTGTCCCGTTAATCCGCCGGGTAGAATATCCATTTTTTCCTTAACATTGTCTCTAGGGGGCGAAATCCTTAGGCAAACTACCTGCATCTGAAACTTTCATTGTGTATGCTACTTCTATATCTACTTTCAGTTCGTTTTCAAAATCTGGTATAGATAGTAAGTGGTGCACCATAGAATCGAAGGCTCCATGTTTGTGAGTTATGGGATGCTGGGAACTGGCTGGTATTATTTTGTCTGTAGATTTTACTTCCCTGTATGCCTTAAATAATTGCTGATGGTCACTAAGATCAGTGGTAAGGTCTAAAAGCTTGATAGTGTCCTCCCACATAGACTGTAAACTTAATTCTTTTGTAGAACAAATTTATATATTGTACAAAGTATTTAACTGTTTGGTGGTATCCATCCAGAAGCACAGTGAATCATATTCTATCCGGCAGATTAAGGGGACTATGTCAGTTGAAACCGAGAACCAGGAAGTGAGCAACATTTCGTTTGAAATAGCAAGAATCCTCCGTAAATTTCAAGTGAAAGTCGTTTTCCGTACACCATCTAGGACTGGATACCTTCTGGAATTACTGAAGGACGATTTGTTACTGGGGAAAACATGGATGTATAAAATACCATGCTAGTGTGGTATGACTTATATAGATCAGACCACGCGCACTGTGGAAGCACACTGCACTGAACGTCAGTGTGGCACACACATTTTGCAGACAAGCACGTCCGCTGTTGCCGAACACTGTATATCCACATTCAACTGACTATGAGGAAACAGTGATTCTGAACCCAAAACATCTTTTTGGGGCTCCGGTATCAAAGGACTCGTGGAAGTAGGCCTGGTGGAAAAAATGGTGGCCAGTGCGTTCACAATTTGTTCCGATGGAAGAGGACAGAGTCGTACATACCTAGCCCACTAGCGTATTTGAGAAATTCGGTGTTTTTTCTGGAAATGTTTGTCCAAAATTATCCATAAACATTACAGGTAGTAAGGGGCTCAGTGTGACCCCAGTGCTAATCCATCTGATTTTACAGAGTCTGTTGCATCTAGAAATAAATTTTCTTTAAGCTATCTCAGTTGCCAATCTTATATCCTTTGTCTCCACTGGATTTGTTCTGGTCTATATAACAGTTGTACTAAAACTTTTGTATCTTCTTCAACAGGAATACTGGGTTCTCCACTCTTCAGCAGTTACTCTTTATTCCCATTCGCCATCTCCCACGATCATGGCAGTCTTCCTTCTTCAGATCTTTCTTCCTCAACAATCCAAGTCATTACAATTACTCCCGCACTCCGTGTTAATCTCGGCTGTTGACGCTTTCTGCTTCATGTCAGCGACCATTTCAGGACTGCTTTTGGCCACCGTCCTAGCTACATTCGCTGTACGTGACGATACCACTGCAGAGCTCTGTTGTTAGTTTTTTCCACGACTGGTTGTTCCATGTCTATTATCTCCCTAATTTCCTCATTTCTTCTTCCCTTTGTCGTGGATATCCTGGGTGCCTTCCTTATTCCATTAATCTCTACTGTCTGTACACTGCTTCTCTGCTACGCCTCCAGCGTGCATCACGTTAGCATACTTTCCACTACTGTTTGCAGAATCCACTTCTTTGTTTCTTTTGATATGGCCCCGCCTTACCAACTCCATTTAGCATTTTAATTGCTCCTCTTGCCTGCAGGATCCTGCACTCTACATCTGCTTCACACCTTCCTGAGAAATGGATAATCGATCCTTGCAGTAGTACTATAGAACATCATTTCCTCCTAATACTATTAGATATTCTGTTTTGTTCATATTGCTTCTAAGCCTTCCTTGCTCAAATGCTTCTGTTGACTTCTGTAACAAAAATTTGACATCATCTTCACTTTGTGCTGTCACTATCTCATCATCGGCAAATAATAATAGGTAGATAGTTACACGCTGGACAGGAAATCCGATACCTCAGGGTGACTGATTCCGCCGTTCCGATTTATGCATGGAGTATACATTTCCATTCGGATATCCAGGAGGGGACTGCCAAGGTGAATGTGACCATGACGAAAAGATTGAGTAACCAACTAAATGATAACGTTGTAGAAGTCGGGTCCTGAAGTATTTGAACGCATTAGGGAAGCTAGAAAACATCAAAAGGATAATGGCAAGGCTTACTATAAATGTATTGGGGTCAGTGAAGTGTAATGGAATGAAGACAAGGATATCTGGCCAAATGAATATCGGGTAGCACCAACAGCAGCAGAAAATGGTATAACGGGAGTAGGACACATTGTGAACAGGAAGGGCGTAGAGATTGGATTACTGTGAACAGTTCACTGATCGGTTGTTTTCATCATAACTGACAGCAAACCATCATCGACAACAATAGCTCAGATATTCATGCCGATATCACAAGACGAAGATGAAGGAATAAAGAAAGTATATGAGGATATTGAAAGGGTAATTCAGTACGTAAAGGGATATGAAAATCTAATAGTCATGGGGGATTGGAATGCTCTTGTGAGTGAAGGAGTAAAAGAAAAGATTGCGGGGAAGTATAGGCTTGGCACTAGTAATGAGAGAGGACAAAGACTTATTGGGTTCTGCAATAGACTTCAGTTAACGAATACCCTGCTTAGAAATCACAAAAGGAGGAGATATACTTGAAAAAGGCCGGCAGTTATGGAAGATTTCAGTTAAATCACATCACGGTCAGGCAGAGATTCCGAAGTCAGATACTTGATTATAAGGTGAATAGCCACAGACCACAATTTAGTACTGATGAAGGGTAGGCTGAAGGCCGAACCACTAGTCAGGAAGAATCAATTAGCAAATAAATGCAATACGAAAGTGCTAAGTAATGAAGAGATGCGCTTGAAGTTCTCTGACGATATGGATGTTGCGATAAGGAGTAGTTCAGTAGCAAGTTCGGTCGAATTGGAATGGAAATCTCTAAAAAGGGCAATCACGGATGTTGGAAAGATAAACAGGTACAAAGGAGTAACTTCGAAAAGCCCATGGGTAACAGAAAAAATACATCAATTGGTCGACATAAGAAATAAGAATGACGTTCCGGAGAATACAGGAATACAGAAATACAAGTCACTTAGAAATGAAGTAAATAGGAAGTGCAGGAAAGCAAATGCGAACGGCTACACGAAAAATGCGAAGAAATCGAAAAAGAAATGACTGTCGGAAGGACTGACTCACAGTATGGAAAAGTCAAAACAACCTTATGTGAAATTAAAAGCAAGGGTGGTACCATTAGGATTGAACGGGAAGTCCACTATTAAATGCAGAGGAGAGTGGATAGATAGAAAGATTGCATTAAAGGCCTCTATGAGAGCGAAGACCTGTCTGATGGCATGATAGAAGGAGAAACAGCTGTCAATATAAAAAGAAAATAGTGGATCCAGTTTTAGAATCAGAATTTAAAACAGCTGCGGGAGATTGTAGATCGAATAAGGCAGTATGAATAGATAAGATTCTATCACAATTTCTAAAATCACTGGTAGAAGCGGAAACAGAACTACTATTCACGTTTATGTGTAGAATGTATGAATTCTGGCGGTAACACATTTCACTCTTCGAAAAACATCATCTAAGAACTGCGAATACTGCGAGATCTGACAAGTGTGAGAATTATCGCTCCATCTCCTTAACAGGTCATGAGTCCAAGTTGCTGATAAGAATGGTATACAGAAGACCAGAAGAGAAAATTGAGGATGTGTTAGATGATGAGTTTGCCTTCAGGAAAGGTAATGGCACTAGAGAGGCAATTCTGACATTGTGGTTGATAAGACACGTTCATGTGATTTGTCGTATAGAAAAAGCGTTCCACGGTGTCAAATGGTGCAAGATGTTCGCAATATTGAGAAAAATAGGGGTAAGTTATAGGGAAATACAAGCAATGTGTAACCTCCCCCCTCACTTATCGACCTTAATGACAGTGAAAAATTAAACCGCGTGTACCTAATGGAAATTTGGGAAAAGCAATCGTCACCGAAGTTAATCTATCGGTAAAGAGGGAGGAAAGGGTTACATCTAAATGAAAGGAAAAATGCAAATGAAACTGGTGGAAATTAATTTTGAAAAGGGGTAAAGTTAATAAAGAAAGTAAATGTGCGGCCGTTACGTTAACAATTAACTAGCGGTAATTAGATATTTGAGATTTGGGGGAAATCACGGTCGCCAGTCCTAAGGACAATTACTATAGTAACTGAAAAAGAAAGGTTATTACACGTATAATTAACACTAGAAGTGTGGCAACTGAAGGTTGACACGTGTAGTGTGAAAATTGAAAGTTTGTCAGAAGTAATAAATTTCGCTACACTCTGACTTAATTTAGCAAAAGAATTAATAAAACCGGAAAATCGAAAGTTAATTTAGTGACTGAAGTTAATAGTGAGCTTTCTATCTGAAGCACATCGAAATCCAGTAAAATACGGTTAGTCTTGGACTACCTCAACAATCATTTCAAAAGCAACTTGACTCTACGCAATTTAGAAACAAGAGATTTAACTTTGAACTTGAATTAAATGATCCTGAACTATTAACAATAGTAAAATTTAGTACGTACAAAGCTGAGCTGCAGTCACAGGTAAGCTAAAATATGCTAACAAAACTCGCACTCTAAATTTGTGCTCATGTAACCTAAATATTGTAGCCAGCTACTGAACTTTGAAATTAAAGCAGTGAAATCTAATTATATTATTTTAATGCTGGCGTTTAAATTTCAACGACACTCGGGTTCATTTCGGAAAAGGAAGGGACCCTGCTTGGCAATGCAATTGGGACAATGAGCAACAAAGGTTCATGCTAAGTTGCTGTAATTTTGCGAGGCAAATGGAACAATTTGAAAAGCTGAGGTCTGCCATACAGTTCTGAAACTTTACGTGCTTTTAGTCTTCCTTGTTGGTTGATTGAAGGTTTGAAGCCGTCGATCGAGGAGGTGGCGACAGTCACTCATTGTCGGCCGTCGCTGTTGCAGAAGCTGGATGTTGGCGCGCCTTCTTCTCTACACGGTCACCAGGCGAAACGGGCTCTTGATGTGCGCCAGCTAATGCTTCCCGTCCGCGACACCATGTCAGAAACTATCATCGCGAGTCGAGCGCAATTACATGCTGCCAAACCCCGAAAGCGCGGCAACTCGCGGGAGCGTCACACGACACCTGCTCCACTCGCTACTCCCGCCAGACTCTCACTGCCCGCGCCCCACGCGGCAGAGTTAACACTCCCAAAGATCCTACACACTTTGATTCTTCACGCGACCTATCGATGTAATCGTTCGATAGCAGTTTTCCCTAGGCAAGACCCAGCGTAAAATACAAATAATATTTACGAAACAAACCAATTATACATCGACATAAGTGCATAAATATATATATACAAACAGTAAAACAGTTACAATATATAAAGAGACAGAAATGTCATATCTTGAGGTAACAAAACAAGGAAACAAATAATAGTACAATGGATGGAAATAGGAGGATATGCATTTCCGGCGTTACAAATGTACTAAATATATAAAAACCAAGAGGGAACAGTAAAGGACCATGAAGGAATTGCTCGGATTAGAAACGGTGTAAGACAGGTATGTAGTCTTTCGTCCGTACTGTTCAATGAATACATCGAAGACTCAATTACGGATATTAAAGACACGTTCAAGAGTGGAATTAGAATTGAAAAGGAAAGGATATCAATGATATGACTCGCTGATGACATTGCTATCCTAAGTGAAAGTGAAATAGAATTACAGGATTTTATGTGTGGAATAAACGGTGTAATGAGCACGAAAATGGATTGAGAGTAAACCGATGAAAGACAAAGTAATGAGAAGCAACAGAAACGAGAAGAGTGGGAAACTAAACATCAGGTTTAGTAAGATGAAGTTAACGAATTCTGCTTCCTATGCAGCAAAATAACACATGACGGACGGAGCAGGAAGAACATGAAAAGCAGACTAGCACTGGCAAAACGCGCACTCCTGGCCAAGAGAAGTCTACTAGTATAAAGCATAAACCTTAATTTGAGGAAGGAATTTCTGAGAATGCTCATTTGGAGAACAGCATTGTACGGTAGTGAAATATGGACTGTGGGAATACCAGAAAGGAGAAGAATCGAAGCATCTGAGCTGTTGAAAATTAGGTAGACTGGCAAGATATGAAATGAGGAGGTTCTCCGGAGAATTGACGAGGAAAAGAATATACTTAAAACACTGACAAGTAAAGGGGCATGATGGTAGGACATATGTGAAGCCATTACGGGACAACTTCCGTGGCACTAGATGCAGCAGTAGAGTGTACGAACTGCAGATGAAAACCGAGGTTGGAATACACGCAGCAAGTAATTAAGGACGTGGGTTGCAAATGCTACTCTGAGGTGAGGAAGTTGTCTCAGGATGGCGGGCCGCATCAGACGTGTCAGAAGACTGATGACACGAAAGTGTATGTATACATTGTAAATAGGGTCAGCTATATACTGCAGCTGTGCCTAATTTCCTTCCATGTTTGTATTGTGTCAGTCAACTTTCTCCGTACTTTAGTTGCTGCATACGGTTAGTGGTATTTTCTTTGAGCTAGGTATATCTGTTGTGCTTCTACACTTCCATACTCCATCGCTTCCCATAGTCCTTTGACGAGTGCAGAATCATAAGATTTTTTTCTAAATACATAAATATTACCCATAGTTCCTGGCCCTTAGAATAAACCTTCTCACTTATTTGTCTAAGAGAATGCAAGGTCGTCCATCTGCAAAATTCATCCGGTTCCTCTCGCATTTTTCCCTCAGTCTGTTTTTCAGCACAGAGCTAAAAAGTCTACTGATAAAAGCCATGACACTAATTTCTCTGCAGTTACTTGGATGCTTCTTGTTTCCTTTTCTGTAGATATCCAATATGTATGATATACACCCTCTCTCGGTACTTCCTCTCCGTTCACAATATGACTGAACAATTTACATATAAGTCTCATAATTTGAGGGGTCCCGTATTTCCACAAGTCTATCACAGCTCCTCCTAGTTCACTTGGCTTTCCATCTCTCGTCTTTTTCAGTATCTCTTTTATCTCTTCCTCTAGTATAGGTTTTATATTATCGACTGTAGTGCTTCTGTTGACCTATCTTGGGGTCACTTCTTTTTTTCTGCTAGAAGTTCTTAGCAGTGTCCAATAGATAGAGCCTGCGGATCTTTAGTCATTTTCATCTTCCATAGCTTCCTCCATGCCTCTGCCGATCTCCTATCTCCAAGCGAATGCTCAGTTTCCCCACACGTTCTTTCCCGTTCTTCTTGCTCTTCCATTTGGTTGTTAATTTCTTAACTCTGTTTTTATAACACTTTCTGTGTTACAGTCCTTTTCACTCCCAGAACTTATCGATATACGACACAGTTTCTTCTTTTCCTCAGCCACTTCTAACAACTCTGTCGTCAATTCAGTTCTTACTCTTCTCTCCCTTTCGCTTTCTAACGTCTCCTCCGCTACTTCCATGATTGACTTTTTCAGAAAACTGCATAGCTCGTTAGAACTCCGCCTCCACTGCATCCAATACAGATTTAATCTATGCTAATACAAAGTTTCCACACCTCCTTTTTGTAGCAAATGTATCACGTTTTTTTGAATCCTATCTTGTTCTACTTCGAGCATCCTCCCTTTTCTCCTCCTGGTTTATCTTGGTCTTAAGTGGAAAAGCAATTCTTGAAGTAACTAAAAATGATTGGAAGCGCACTGTAGTCCTCTTTTTACCGTTATATCATGCACCTTAATATCCCGCTACCTCCGCACTAATACTTAATCTATAATGGATTTTAGTTTCCTTGACATACTGCCTCAGGTGTACTTATGTATTTCTTTACGGTGGTAGTTGCCATTCATAATAGTACACTTCTGAATCTTACAGTAGCTAATTTACCTCCTTCTGTTATCGTTTTCTACATTCTCTCCCCACAGCCCTACAACGCTGCCATTCAATCTTTTTCAAATTAGTCCATTTAAGTTATCCATTATTAACAATTCACGTCCATTTCGACATTCCTCAACCACTTCTTGCGATTCAGTGAAGAAATCCCTCTTCTGCTCGTCAGGCGCATCTTCGTTATGGTCCTACAGCCCAATTAACTCCAATTTTGTTCTATGAATTTTTATTGTTGCACTAATTATCCTTTCATTCAATTCTTTCCTGTTAACCATTCCTTGTTTTCATTTTCTTTTTACAGCAAATGCTACTCCTATAATCTCCAATTATTTTTTGTCCAGATCCTTTCTTTTTCGTTTCTATCACTCCCAGGATATCTAAATCAGTACTTCCTTTCTTTGATTATATTCTCAATTTCTCCTGCTATCCCCTGTACATTCCATGTTCCGCAATTCAGAGTCCTTGTCCTTAACCATAGTCTATGCCTTCTGATCCATCAGGCTTTTCTATTTTGTTTGGAAAACATAACAAAAGGTGTTTTACTGGGGTGGGATACCAACATCCCGCCGAACCCCCAGCCTGGATTACCGCAATTTTTCCTCATGGTTTACTCCCCTGGGGAGGCTACTTTCACTGTGGCTAAGGGTCCTCCTACCCTAAGTTACTATTTCAAGAAAGGAACCCATAGGATTGGACAAAGGAAAGCTTAGACGTTGTGAGACAATTTGTCTGGATCCTCTGCAAGAGAGGAAATGGGAACACCATTTAATTTGTTCACTGATGCAAGCACATCATGTTTCCCAAATTATTGTTGAAATTTAGTTTGTCTTTTAATTAGTGATTCTAACTATTTAGGTAAATTACAGCAAGGTGCTGAAACTAAAGACGCTGCAGGTATACTTTGTAACGTTTGGGCAACCAATGGAATCTGAGTGCTGTTGGAATCATTTTTTTGTGATTTTTCGAAAGATTTTCAGTATATGTGGACTGTCAGGTTTTAATAAGGTTCCCACTTTCATAGCATGTCTAATAGGGGGAAGTCTACAGGTCTGAGGAATGTAAACACCTCTCGTTATATTCTGACTCATTAACAAGCACTAAAATGTTGCCCTTGTCAGCCTTAGTGGCAGTCTATACATCTCCAATCATTATATCACATTCTACTGATGACAAGGGGGATGTTTACGTGTGTACCTCTTTCACTGAGAGGCCCTGTCTGAATATATTGTACACAGCACGTTACGTTTGCTGCAGTCACTGCTTGCTGTGCATCTGGCAGCCGTCGGCGGAGAGTTCGTGTGCCCTCCATGTACAGAATGTGCCTTCTGCAATACTTCAGTCTTGATATCGACTAAACTGTATGAGAATATGTTACGAAAACTGGCGGCAGTGTAAGTTGCACATCGTTTATTACGGGAAATGTGTTGGAGCCAGTCTAGCTTTTGTTTTGTTCAACTGCAGATGACCCGGTAATATTCATTGTACTAAACCAATCGGTAGATGATAAATATATCTTAAACACAGCTGTGGAGGCTCTTACTTATATTAATATGAATCAGCAGCGAAACACAAGAAAAAGAATACACAATACAGCCGGAGGAGATGAATAGCTCTACTTTTAATAAATAAATTGACTGTTGAATATAATCAGTTGCGGTGATATATTTCTTTCAAAGAGATGAAACGTAATCACTATGAAGGATAATGTTTATTACTTGGATTCTGCTACTGTTGAATATTTATGAATTTCCAGCATTCTGGATTAATCGCAGAACAGGAACTTGTGTTAACCGGCGAGATACAGAAAGAGCCAAAGTTGCAAGATCTACCGCTTTATTTAACTGAAGACTGGTTTCGCGTTACCTGCATGATTTACCCTTTTTTATTTATGACTAGTTTAGGGTTACCTGGACCGATTTTCAAATCATGATTTGAAAATGGGTTGAAGCAACCCCAAAACAACTATCAATTAAATAAAAAGTGTGAATCTTGAGACTTTTGCTGTTTCTATATTCAACACTTGAGTTTAATATCTGTAATTAAGGTTATTTGCTTTGTTCGCATTAATTATGGTATCGTGACATCTCTATATTACAGTCTGTAGATGCCACGCAAGATATTTACGTGTATATCTCCTTTATTGTGGGCGCTGATAACCTCGTTGTTGTGCGCCCTAAAACACTAATCATCATCATCATCATCATCCTTTATTGAGCGCTAACTTCAAAATATGTTCTTTCATATGTCACTGTACTTACGTATACGTTGAATATAACACTGTAATTGCAAACCTACAGGTACATGTGCGTACTTAAATGTTGGTATCACAGGGCTTTACTCATCTGGCTATCCCGAGTTTTTAATAATAAAATGATGTTGTCTTATAGTGGTACTGTCACTGTAAAAGTAAGTGTACGGCCACAATATATGATCTGCACAGTTATTAATTTGTTATTGGCCGTTCTCATCTTGTTAGCTGTGTGGTAGAGGAGCACTAATTGCAGTTTTATTAATACTTCGTAACGTCCTCTCACGCGAAGTCAGGAAGAGGTGTTGCGGTAAGTGCTGACTGTAATTCGATATTTAGGCTCACGTCCATTATGGAGAGCCCTGAGCGTGTGAATTTTCCTCCGCCGTTGTGGTAAGATATTTGCGGAACCAAGCGCGGCGCGCCAGTAGCTTTGCCAGAGGCTCGTATCGGGCATCAAAGAGCGTGCTGTGATGAGAGAGTCCGTTCGGCCTGGCGAGACGGACGGCCGGTCCACAGAGAGACGAGCGACTCATCACCTCAGAGACGAGTGTGTTGGCCGACAGCATTTAATTACGGCGTGGTTGGCCCCTTCCCGAGCTTTCATCTCGCAGTCCGTGCTCGCCGGGAGCGCTAACCAGCAGCGAGCGGTCGCGTTGAACACCGTGGTCGATTACGTTATGGGCTTCCAACGGATGAGGGCGTAAGCGACTTCCGTAATGGAAAGAAAGTGAATATGTGGAAGCCTAACGAGGAATCGTGGGCAGATAGTAACTAGATTTTTGTGTGCCATATTGAAATGAAGAGCAACAGAATATCATTATTATTCAGAGAAACGTGACCGAGCCTTTCACAATCAATTTTCACTCATACACTAACAAGCGTATCACTAAATTTCAGTACGAACCACCCCAACGCTATCTTTACTCATTTAATGTATTACAGCACGTGACAGAAAGAAAAAATATACAAATGAAGTTTGACTTACATAATTCCAATCTGCGCAATTTTTGTCTGTCCCTAGTAATATAGGGGATACAGAAAAATTATTACATTTAGCGGAACAGCATTAGTTTGGACCAGGTGAGATCGAACATTTATAGGACAAACTTCGTTTTAATTAAAAGAAAAGCACCCATCCTAAGCGGGAGCAGATGCTTCTGTACATTGAAGAAGTTATTCTACGACATTAGAGGGTGCGATTGAAGTGCATATAGACAAGATTATGCCAAGGCTAGTGGTACGGGTGTGATACCTGGACAATGGCAAGTACTGACGCTTTGCAGCTCTGAATAACTGAATGCAGAGTGTGGCAAAAGGTCTGTGGGGCGTATCACGATATTAATGGCGCACCGAATTGCGCTTACATAAAGAGCTGATGTTATAAGATCGATAAAAAGTAGAACGTCCTCATTTGGACATCTTCCTAAGATGGGTGCTGCAAGAACACCAAAAGAAAGGTTTACGAATGGAAGCCAGCTGGATGAAGACAGAGAAGAAGGTGACGAAAACGGTCGATAGAAACTGTAACAAATAATATAAAAATTCATAGTCTCTCAAGGAAGCTGAAAAAAGGAGGCTGCGGCTGACACATTGTAGCGCTGTGAAAAGAAGAACAAAAAGATGAGAAAGACTCGCTGCCATCGGTGCAGTAGAATCATTTTATTACAAATACGGAAAGAAGTGGAAGATTTCTCGTAGATATATATATATATATATATATATATATATATATATATATATATATATATATGCATGTATAGAAACTAAGCGTTTGCACGATATTTAATTCAGCTGTGAACTGTTACTGATTTCAAATTCGGAGGACCAGTTTCATTTTGGAAAATTGGTACTGATTTTCGTAGTAACACGTACTACCATATAATTTCATTTATATAATTATTTATTTCAGCCTATCAAATTTTATGCCATGTTATTAAGTTAGATCGTTGTGAGGCACAGATGTGGCAGCTCGGAATAGGAGTGAGATTTCAATTTTTCTTCACATGGAAATAGCACATTCAATGTCAGGATAAGAAGCAAAAGGACAGTCTAATACATATCAAGCACCCTCATGTAAATCGTCAGCATATACTTTCTATGAGACTATGTACGACTATTGTTTCTACAATCCAACTGGATTTAAGACATATTTTTTTGTAATTTGAGGGTTGGTAGTTTTACAAACTCTGCTCATAGTTGCCTCACACACATCTACGAGAAGTGAGAATACAATGGTCATTATGCAACACGTTTACCCATTAGCTCTATTCAGAACGACACAAAATTATTCCATATGCTGTTGTGATCAACAGTTCCTGCTACAGGTCCAGAAAAGTAACTTATCGTTTATTTATTCCTCTGTGCATTGCACTGGAAACATATAATTGATTTCGTTCTCCCTTCTATCCACTTTTTTATTGCTTTTTCTGTTCTTTTTGTTCTGTTAGGGGTCAATGTGGGCGGATGACAGTTAACATTCTGAAGCTTTTTGTGGTGGAAGGAAAGTGTTAAAATATGGAAAAATGTTTCTCGACGATGCGTCAGATTTGTTTGTATACATTTCAAACGTTTCCCCTGTCGCCACAGTCAGAAGTTCATTGTAATACGTTCATATGTTATGCCACACGAACGTCACGAAATCACAAAACTTCCATATGCAACAAGAGATTAAGGCGGTGTCTGTGATGGAGGATCATTAATAGTGATGCTGATCCCGTTACAAGGTGAATACATCAGCTTACTTGCTGTAACTTTTCAGCATCGAGCGCCCGTTTACTAAGGCTTATTTCACATCTACCCGGCACCAGGTAGCTGTCACCGTATAGCCGGTTGTGAGGATGTGGCGCTTACGGGACGTTTCACACCTGGCCGACAGACGACGTGGACGGATGAACGACACCCGACAGCCGGCCCGAGGCCGTGGGATGCCGGCGGCCCCCATCTGAGGTCATCAGTCCCCTAGAACTTAGAACTACTTAAACCAAACTAACCTAAGGACATCACACACACCCATGCTGAAGCAGGATTCGAACCTGCGACCGTAGCGGTCACGCGGTTCCAGACTGAAGCGCCCAGAACCGAACGGCCACACTGGCCGGCGGCCCCCACTGTGTCAGCCCGATGTCGGTGTCGTGCGCAAATATCGGAGGACGTGGTGGGGCATGCAGAACAGTAGAGCGCTACACATATACCCAACAACTACCGTGTGCCGGCCAGTTGTTTTTTGCTTTGTTGGTGGTTCAATCAGTTGTGGACATTTCTAGTCAAGGCGGAAGTTGATATCGAAATCCTTGTGATATTAGTTCAGGAACGACCAGTTGTCCTTATAAGGACAGAACACAAACACGGAGTGCATGAATCGAAGTTTGCAAAGAACTGAATGGTTCAAATGGCTCTGAGCACTATGGGACTCAACTGCTGTGGTCATAAGTCCCCTAGAACTTAGAACTACTTAAACCTAACTAACCTAAGGACAGCACGCAACACCCAGACATCACGAGGCAGAGAAAATCCCTGACCCCGCCGGGAATCGAACCCGGGAACCCGGGCGTGGGAAGCGAGAACGCTACCGCACGACCACGAGATGCGGGCGCAAAGAACTAAACGAAGGCTTTGAATGGATATGTGACAAAGACAGAGACGACTATAGTAAGTACAAAACTTTATTTTTTACAGTAAATACAAAAAAAAATTACATCAGTGTCACATTAAATTTTACATAACTGTCATTTCACAGATCCCTCCAGTGTCATAAAATAATCCGTCATCATTTTTCGTACATTATTGGCAGAAATTCTCCCACTTACACATTCACTTCTTGTTATACTTGCAAGTCCAATAGTTATGGACAGAGTACCTTCGGTATTATACAAAACAACACACGCCTTGACAATGTCAAGAGAAAAATCGGGTTTTAAATTTATAGCTCTGTGGAAAATCCTTCGTTTATTAGTCAGTATTCCAAATGAACAGTCTACGTACCTCTGGGCTCTTCACAGGGGATAAGTGAACACTCTTTTAGCAACTGTTAATTGGTGCCCAGTGTATGGTCGTAGAAGGTGCTGATGCAGTCTAAACGCTTCATCACCAATAAAAAAATAAGTTACCTTTGGACTTACTGTAGTCTGAAGGCACCTGTCTTCAGGAATTAACAGTTATTTCCATCAGTGATTTCCACAGAGAACATTCTTTACATATAGTAGAGCCACTCTCTTTACCATAACTGCCGATATCTACGTTGATAAATCTATAGTCAGAGTCAGCCGCAGCTGTCAACACTATAGATGAATATCCTTTGTAACTGTAGTACAATGAGTTAAATGGATCATGGATGGACGATACGAATGTTCTTTCCATCTACAGCTCCAACACGGTGAGGAAAATTTTCTCTTTGCTCAAATTTTCCAGCAATGTTTACAAAGTCATCTTTAGTGGGTAGAGGCATACATTAATAACGCAGAGACCCAATAGATTGGCACACACATCTTACTACTTTACTTATTGTGGAAATATTTAACCAATGTTTTAATTTTTTAAGGTCATAGTAAAAGTATACATCCTTTAGGATAATAATTTTTTTTTTAAATTGTAGCTATTGTTTCCTTTCCCCCTCACGTGACTATAATTGGAATTTGGTAATTTGTGGTAAGGTCTTATGGGACCAAACTGCTGAGGTCATCGGTCCCCAAGCCTACACACTACTTAATCTAACTTAAACTAATCTACGCTATGGACAACACACACATCCATGCCAGAGGGAGGACTCGAACCTCGGTCGGGAGTAGCACGGACCGTGGTAAGGGCCCAAGACCGTGCGGCTACCCCTCGCGGCTGACTCTAACTGGCAACATTTGTGTAGGTTGAATACATTCTCGAAGGATGTATTAACGCGTTGAATGGAACTCTTCATTTCGTGCATGTATATCGTCAAAAGTTCGTAAACTCATCCGAAAACAATTAAAAAACTTATTTTCATCTCCCCTTAATTTCTCAAAAAGAACAAAGAATGCACCCACTTCGTCTCTTCTCATACTGAGTGGATGGACCCAATGCAGTCTTCCTCTTCTACTATTTTTCAAATTTCTGTACAAGAGATACCACACTAATAGCTGGTCGTGCTCCATTTGTTGTCGAGGTCAACTGAATATGCACAAGACACGAAAGGGCTTCGTTGCCAAATCGAACGATCAAAGTCCTGTTTGTAAATTTTGTGGACAGTAGTGTTGGGGAAACACGACCGCTGTTCTATGGCTCTGAGTCTCAATAGGTAATGAGTTTGACTTTTGTTTTGGAAAGAGATGCAGGTCTTCAACAACAATTTGTCGCATTGTCTCCCGGTTGATTCCCACCAGTTGTGCAGCTCGTCTGATCGATTTCCTGGGGCTGGTTTGAAACACAGCGGGTGTCTTCTCGATGTTTTCAGGCGTTTTCACCCTTTCGGACGACCGACATTGCCAACGTTGTCATCACAAACACTACCCGTTCTCTCAAACTTGCGAATCAAATTCATGATTGTTAGCACACTTGGACCGGTTGTCTTCAGCTTGAACTCGGCCGCAAACTTCCTTTGAGCTGAAAGGTGGGCTGTTATTGCTCGCATAGTAGGCCTTCACAAGAGCTATACGCTCAGGCGTGCTGTATCGTGACATTTCCATGTGCAAACGGCAGACAACAACAAGGCGCGTGCGAATGCGTATACTAATTCCCTCATCCCCCATGGCCAATCGTGGAAATTGAACGTCCTAACGCAAACTGTTTTGAAGCTACGGCGATTTAATTTCATGTATCTCAATAATTGTCACCCAGCATTTGTAGCACAATCAGATCTCAACGACCCACTAGATAGATGAGTGAGTTAAGATCGCAATATCGTCAGACACAACCATAAAGTAAAGGACTAACTAACAAGGAATATCGGCGTCACCTCGTTGAAAGAATAAATCCGGCACCTGCCCAAAATGATTTAGAGAAAACAGAGAGTAGGATGAACAGGCGAGAGCACTACTCCACCAAAGCAAGGGTTCAGTATCTGCAGCGTAAAGAAACTAATATTCATACTTGTAGCACATACATCAATAACGGTTCAGTAGGTAACACTGTCAGACACAGAGCATGCAGATGAGTACTTTACAGTGGTAGACGGCCTGTTGTGCGCATGAGTACTGCGGTTCCACTTCCAGCAGTACGTCGGCCACACCACTGCCCCCGCGGCCGTGGGCGCCCTCATGGCTTGTCCCCTTTCGTCGCTTTGTCATTCTGCTCGCTGCTCTATCCACCGCCAGACAGCCGTGTGATGCGGGTGTTGACCGTAATTAGCTTCGCACTTAGTAGAGCCGAAACAACCTGGTGCTAATTAGCCGCGTGACTAATTGTCGCAGAGACAGAGCCGGACACAGGACTCTCGCTTCACGTACACGAACGGTTGGCCTCCCCAACTTCCAATACTGTGCAGGCCAGGAACTGCGTCACAGGCGTAGGTGGCCTGTCTTTCTGGTACTGAACTGTCAGACAGTGACATTAAATCATGCTGAGTGTTACCAAGATCGTTACACTTCAGCCATTAGCATCAGATTTACCAGTAATAATAATTGTCAATAACTGTTATATGTACCCCAAAAACTATACGTTCTACAGGACCAAACAATGAGGAGTTGAAGTTATGTTCCTTGTATTCAACAATACGCTCAAAAAATTGAAATAATATGCAAAGATTAATGACTGTGAAATTGAAAATCATATGAAGTTTAACAAAAGGAAGTAAACTATAGGCTAACTGATAAGGTTACCTATTTCTCTCCTAGGCAAATTCATTTCAGTTTAGCACTTGCATCCTCAGTCCTCTTTGTTGGATGTGTTCAAATTCTGTCTCCCTCTGCAGTTTCCACATCTATAGCTCCGTCTCGTACCATAGGGATTGTTGCCTGATGACTTGACACATTTCAAATCATATTGTCCTTCCTTGCCAGTATTTTCCATTTTCAAGATTATCCTGTAGCACCACCAATCCAGCGTTTCGATTCTCTTCTCTTCCATGTTTCCCACTGTCCATGATTCACTACCATTCGCTGTGGTCGAAATGTACACTCTCAGAAATTTCTTCCTAAAACTATGTTTGATAGCAGCAGACTTCTCTTGGCTAGGAATGCCCTCTTTGCTCGTGCTAGTGTGTTTTTTATGTCCTCCTTTATTCGTTAGTCATGGTTCATTTTGTTTCGAAGGTAGAAAAATTCCTTAAAGTCGTCTATTTTGTGATCACTAATTGTTATGTTAAATATCTCGCTATTCTCATTTCTGCTACATCTGTTTACCTTTTCTTTTTGAGGCTTACTCTCAATGCATATTCTATGCTCGTTGGTCTGTTCATTCCCTCTAGCAGATCATGAAATCCTTCTTCACATTCACTGAAGATAGCAATGCCATCAGCGAAACTTATTGATATCCTTTCACCGCAAATTTTAATTCCACTCCTGAACCCTTTCTTCTACTTCCGTCATTGCTTTTTGACATATAGATTGAAAGGTTGGGGCAAAAGACTGTATCTCCATCTTACGCCCTTGTTAAGCCGAGCACTTCGTTCTTGGTCATCCAGTTTTATTACCCCCTCCTGGTGCATGTAGATATTGTGTATTACCCGCCTTTCCCTCTTGTCAGAATTTCGAACACCTTGCACGACCTTTCGTTGTCGAGTGCTTTTTACAGGCTGACGATTTTTCTTCAGTCTTGCTTCTGTTACCAAACGCAGCGTGAAAACTGCCTCTCGGATGCCTTTATCTTTCCTAAACCCAGACTGATCGTCATCTAACTCACCTTTATTTTCTTGTAAAACAATTAATTTATAAAATAAATCGAAGTTCCGGCCTGGTTTCTGTAGAGAAAGACTCTGGCTTTGCGATCCAGACTCCAACACATAGCGGCAGCCAGGTTTGTTGGACGTCAAGTTTCGTTTGTAATTCGATATGATTTCGCACCGTAGTTCAGCGTAGAAATCATTGAGTTAGTAGGGTCGGCGTAGTGTTGATTCCTTTCTCATGAATACGGATTTGGAAACTACTCTTCAAGTCAACCTCAGCAGTACCGTGCATTTCTTGGGAATCCACCACCAAAATAAGGATAACCAGTGGCTAATACGTTGATCTACAAATAATACAAAGATAAAACGATCACAAACCCACCTATTCTCTTCATATTTTCTGTCACTGTGTATTTACTCCAACTATGAAGAAGGCAGATACGTGCTTTTTGACGTATCTAAGATGACAGCAATAAAGTCTATGGATATCCTATATTATTATCCGTAGATCCTCATAAGGAATCTGCTCCCCTCGAAGCTGCAGTCACGCAGCAGCAAAGGAACGTTCCATGCTAATGAGAAAAATGACGTTTGAGACAATCCCGTTTACAAGAGTGGTCATTGGACAGATGAACATAGCCCAAGGGAATTCTCTTGAGATAAGTCTGTTTCAAAGAATGGAACATATCTTACCTTTACTCTAATATGTGACATGAAGACTGATGAGAGGAAGACATCTAACGAAACCGACACATGACCGTTGTTTAAGTAATTCTTAAGTAATTTTATGCAGCATGAGACTCTTATCAGGTAGATTTAACAGCGTAGTTCATTTTTTTACCCATTTATTTTTAAATTAAGTATCTGATTGTTCTAAAAGTTTAAAAGAGAAGCTAGTTTCCTAAAAAAAAGAAAAACGAAGACAATGGGAACTGAAATAAGTAGAAAAAGAATATAATGGATACTACTAGACAGTAGATACGATATGCATTTTCAACTTCTCGCGGCGTAATGAATAGTCCATTAAATTTCAGGCATGCAGCCGCGCAAATAAAATTTCCTCCACTGGAGGAAATTTTATTTGCGCAGCTGCATTCCCGAAATTTAATGGAATAGTAGTTACGATAAATCACACAAATCTAAGAGCTGTCAATTCGGCAAAATACCTAGGAATTTCAATTACGAGAAACTTCAATTGGAAAGACCACATACATAATATTGCGGGGAGGGCGAAACAAAGACCGCGATTTTTTGTCAGAACACTTAGAAGATGCGACAAACCCACTAAAGAGACAGCATACATTACACTTGTCCGTCCTCTGTTGGAATATTGCTGCGCGGTATGAGATCCTTACCAGGTAGGATTGACGGAGGACATCGAATAAGTGCAAATAAGGGCAGCTCGTTTCGTGTTATCGCACAATAGGGGTAGAGTATCATTGATACGGTACGCGAGTTGGGGTGGCAGCCACTGAAACAAAGGCAGTTTTCTTTCCGGTGAGATCTATTTACGAAATTTCAATCACCAACTTTCTCTTCCAAATACGTAAATATTTTGCTGACACCGATCTACGTCGGGGGAAATGATCATAATAATAAAATAAGAGAAATCAGAGCTCGAACGGAATGATTTTTGTCTTCCTATTTCCCACGCGCCATTCGACAGTGGAATGTTAGAGAAGTAGTATGAAAATGGTTCAATTAACCCTCTGCCAGGCACTTAAGTGTGAATTGCAGAGTAACCATATAGATGTAGTTTTAATCACTTTCAGTTTCAGGAAATAACAACAACATAGACTTCATCTACATCTAACACAGACTTCATGTACATCTATATATATGTGATTACTCTTTTACTCACAATAAAGTGCCTGGCAGAGTTTTCAGTGAACCACCTTCAAGCTGTCTCTCTACCGTTCCACTCTCGAACGCCGTGCGGGAAGAACGAGCACTTCAATATTTCTGAGCGAGCCTTGAAGATATTAAGAGATTTACCAAAATAGTGCAAGCGGCAATAAACGATGCTGTTACTTGATATAAATCACTGCAATCTCTACGCACGAAACATCAGAAATTGAACAGAAAAACATTTTTGCTGTTTTCAAGTATGGAGCACGATCCTCCGAATGCGAACATATTTTGTTGACACCTACCTACATAGGGAGGAACGATCACCACGATAAAATAAGGGAAATCAGAGCTCGTACGAAAAGATATACACTCCTGGAAATTGAAATAAGAACACCGTGAATTCATTGTCCCAGGAAGGGGAAACTTTATTGACACATTCCTGGGGTCAGATACATCACATGATCACACTGACAGAACCACAGGCACATAGACACAGGCAACAGAGCATGCACAATGTCGGCACTAGTACAGTGTATATCCACGTTTCGCAGCAATGCAGGCTGCTATTCTCCCATGGAGACGATCGTAGAGATGCTGGATGTAGTCCTGTGGAACGGCTTGCCATGCCATTTCCACCTGGCGCCTCAGTTGGACCAGCGTTCGTGCTGGACGTGCAGACCGCGTGAGACGACGCTTCATCCTGTCCCAAACATGCTCAATGGGGGACAGATCCGGAGATCTTGCTGGCCAGGGTAGTTGTCTTACACCTTCTAGAGCACGTTGGGTGGCACGGGATACATGCGGACGTGCATTGTCCTGTTGGAACAGCAAGTTCCCTTGCCGGTCTAGGAATGGTAGAACGATGGGTTCGATGACGGTTTGGATGTACCGTGCACTATTCAGTGTCCCCTCGACGATCACCAGTGGTGTACGGCCAGTGTAGGAGATCGCTCCCCACACCATGATGCCGGGTGTTGGCCCTGTGTGCCTCGGTCGTATGCAGTCCTGATTGTGGCGCTCACCTGCACGGCGCCAAACACGCATACGACCATCATTGGCACCAAGGCAGAAGCGACTCTCATCGCTGAAGACGACACGTCTCCATTCGTCCCTCCATTCACGCCTGTCGCGACACCACTGGAGGCGGGCTGCACGATGTTGGGGCGTGAGCGGAAGACGGCCTAACGGTGTGCGGGACCGTAGCCCAGCTTCATGGAGACGGTTGTGAATGGTCCTCGCCGATACCCCAGGAGCAACAGTGTCCCTAATTTGCTGGGAAGTGGCGGTGCGGTCCCCTACGGCACTGCGTAGGATCCTACGGTCTTGGCGTGCATCCGTGCGTCGCTGCGGTCCGGTCCCAGGTCGACGGGCACGTGCACCTTCCGCCGACCACTGGCGACAACATCGATGTACTGTGGAGACCTCACGCCCCACGTGTTGAGCAATTCGGCGGTACGTCCACCCGGCCTCCCGCATGCCCACTATACGCCCTCGCTCAAAGTCCGTCAACTGCACATACGGTTCACGTCCACGCTGTCACGGCATGCTACCAGTGTTAAAGACTGCGATGGAGCTCCGTATGCCACGGCAAACTGGCTGACACTGACGGCGGCGGTGCACAAATGCTGCGCAGCTAGCGCCATTCGACGGCCAACACCGCGGTTCCTGGTATGTCCGCTGTGCCGTGCGTGTGATCATTGCTTGTACAGCCCTCTCGCAGTGTCCAGAGCAAGTATGGTGGGTCTGACACACCGGTGTCAATGTGTTCTTTTTTCCATTTCCAGGAGTGTAGGTGTTCATTCTTTCCGCACGCTATACGAGATTGGAATAATAGATAGTGCCAGACACTTATGTGTGATTTGCAGAGTATCCATGTGGATGTAGATGTAGATAAATATTACGTGGTCTGCAAATTACAAAGTAGTTATTTGTTGTAGAAAGTGAATGCAAGGTGATAGAAGGATCTTCTGGTACAAATCGACAAACATCAAATCAAGGAAATTCTTTAGTAAACGTTGTGCTCTACGAAAATAAGAGGTGGAGAGAAGGTGAAAAAGATAAACTTCAGCTATACCAAAATAAATGTTGGGTCAGAGAGAATCAGCAAAACTACCTGCCTTATAAAAATTGACATCAAGTCACCGTTAAAAAATAAATGAAACTTTGAGCTCGTGTGCACGGTAGGAAAAAAATCGTAAATCAAGCAAAGTGCTCGTATTACAAATGCTAATTAAAATGTAGCACATATATAGCCAGGAAACAACTTCAAGAGGACACTAGGATAAATAATCTTTAGAGAGATAAAGGGCGGATGTAAAAGGCTGCTTCTACCTATGAATCGTGTAGAAGAAAACGTTTTTGTGTTTTACTTAAATCCGATTCTGTAGATAGGGCCGTGTGGGGAATATTTTTCAACTTGTCGGCTTACCATCTGGCGCCCCCCGCACTCTAACTCTCCTCCCAGTTTTCAGTAACACACTTTCACCTGTGTCAGTTTTCACTACTAATTATGATACTCACTGCATATAAATCCTGCATTTCGACGCTATTGGCTCCTCAAATGGCCCCTACTAACTGTTACACGGACTGTACAGAGATGTGATACCTCTTGCGCAGCTCTCAGCCTGTTGCTTGTGCCTTAAATCGGCCCTGGCTGCAAAATACAAAATTGATAAAGTGCCGTTGGTGTAATTCTATGTAAGTTTTCAGACTCAGTATTCCCTCGATACTGAATTCAACTCTGAATCTTGACCGATTTGAAATTGGGTATAGGTTAATATCAAGAGCAGAGGAAAATAATATAATAGCAGTAGGATTCGTTATGAATAGGAAGGTAGGGCAGAGAGTATGTTACTGTGAATACTTCAGTGGTCGGGTTGTTTTCTTTTTAATCATAATCCACAGCAAACTAACAAGGATATTGAAAACGTAATACAGTACGTAAAGGAAGATGAAAATCTAATAGTCATGGGGGACTGGAATGCATTTGGAGGGGAAGAAGAAGAATGAAAGGTTACAGGGAAATATGGGCTTGGGACAAGGAATGAGAGACGAGAAAGACTAACCGCTTTCTGTAATAAATTTCTGCTTTTAATAGCGAATACTCTGTTCAAGAATCACAAGAGGAGTAGGTACAGTTCGGAAAGGCCGGGTGATACGGGAAGATTCAGTTAGATTACATCATGGTCAGACAGAGATTCCGGAATCAGATATTGGATTGTAAGGTGTACCCAGGAGCGGATATGGACACAGATCACACTGTCGTAGTGATGGTGAGCAGGCTGAAATCTAAGAGATTAGCCAGGAAGAATTAAATACGCAAAGAAGTGGGATACGGAAGTACCATGGAATCACAAGATGTGGGATTTCTTTATCCAGTCAGCGTATATGAGGTAAAATGTTATTTTTCATGTATTACAAACATTATCTTTAAAAAAATAGCTATATCTTTCTTTATTTTTCTCGACGAACGTCATTGAATCTGTACAATTACAGCGGTGTGCCGCTGAAACACTCGGATTGTTTGTGTTACTAAATCCAGACTCTATTTTGAAAAGGCGAATGTATATAATATTTACTGTGCTATAGCAGCAGAAGGTACGGAAAAATTTAACACTACTCTTGTTGTAACTACACTAAACATGTACAGTCAGCATTACATTTTCTGTCATAAATCAATGGGTTTTGCCACACATTCGTGCAAAGCCATTATTCACTTGGTACTTATTCATAGAAAATCCAGTTTTCAGCTCGAATACATTGTCACATGCCAAGTAAGGCTTTCTTCTTGGCACTTTTTACTGACGCAATCTTATCACACAAGACAGAGAAAACTGTAATGCTGTCTAATGCCACATCTCTTTTCCGGTGCCTCTTAGATTCTGTGCAAAGCTTTGACAAATCCACGGTTGCTGGATGTTATGATATTTCCTTCCACTGAGTATAGTAGGGTTCCCACATGAAATGTCCGCACCCGGTAGCTGAGTGGTTTAAGTCAGAGAGATAGATGTCCTCTGTAATAAAGAAAAAACTGAGTTGATGGATCAACGACGAACTGAGACGGGTGCCTTGCCACGTCCGCACCGAGCAGATACAACGAACGAAAACGAACAAAATGAGATTAAAAAAGTGGTCAGCGCGACAGAATGTGAATCCTAAGGGCCCGGGTTTGATTCGCCGCTGGGTCCGAGATTTTTCTGCGGTCAGGGACTGCGTATTGTGTTGTCCTAATCATCATCATTTCATTTCCATCGACGCGCTCCTGTTGCCGAAGTGGCGTCAAATCGAAGACTTGCACCCGGTGAACTGCGTACCCGACGGGAGGCCCTAGCCACACGACATTTTTTACCGGATGAAATATATACCCATACATAGTTATTTTGAAAGGGCTTCTGTGCAATCCGTGGTCTAGTGCGCTAAGGTCACTGAAATCCTTTGGTTCCACCTAGAATAAAAGGGATCCGTAGTCCTAGGCGTTGATAATGACTGGAATCCTGTTTTGAGGGTGAAAGGATATTTTGTTCCTCTGTACAATAACAAAATATCTATCAGATGGTAGGAAACTATGCCCTGTAACGACAAATTTCTGATCTACAGCAGTGAAATACTTACGGATTCTCGGATTTTGAGAAAGAGTCGCAATATTTTGAATATCTCTGACAAAATCAGTAATTTATACATTTCCGTTCTCATGAAAATCATATGAAATTAGGAATTATAAGCAAGACATTCCAGTTTCGTTGCTTTACTCTCAGTGCTGTCCTTCAAATTTTCTAACCAAATATACAAATACTCCCGAAACATTCTCCAAAATTACTGGAAACGTTCGGGACACATGTTAAATTCTTTCATTACGCCGAAAGTGCCATATTTCTTACCTTAGGTCTATAAACCGACCAAATCTTCGATAAGACGTGTTACGACTGAGTATATGAACATGTATGAGACTAACAAGTTTGTTTGCGAGGCCACCCTCAGCAACAAGCAACGAAGTACTTGTTTTATAGGCGGCCGGAGAGGCCGTGCGGTTCTAGGCGCTACAGTCTGGAGCCGCGTGACCGCTACGGTAGCAGGTTTGAATCCTGCCTCGGGCATGGATGTGTGTGATGTCCTTAGGTTAGTTAGGTTTAAGTAGTTCTAAGTTTTAGGGGACTAATGACCACAGCAGTCAAGTCCCATACTGCTCAGAGCCATTTTGAACCTGCTTTCTAAATAAAATCGCCTTCTCTTGTTGCAACTTTATTTATTTTTCCCGAGACGCGTTTCGCCTTTTTCTAACTCTAATGCATCTTCAGTGGGATGTATAACGATACAGTTTTGTTATCTTTAGATTATCAAAAAATTTACGTCGCGTTTTTTTATGTACATAAGTAATTACTTACAGTTTGCTGGGATCTGCGTTTTCTCTCATCTAGAAGGTTGTACCACATTTTATTTCCGAAACATAAGTACAAATTGCCCCCCATGAACCATGGACCTTGCCGTTGGTGGGGAGGCTTGCGTGCCTCAGCGATACAGATGGCCGTACCATAGGTGCAACCACAACGGAGGGGTATCTGTTGAGAGGCCAGACAAACCTGTTGTTCTTGAAGAGGGGTAGCAGCATTTTCAGTAGTTGCAGGGGCAACAGTCTGGATTATTGACTGATCTGGCCTTGTAACATTAACCAAAACGGCCTTGCTGTGCTGGTACTGCGAACGCCTGAAAGCAAGGGGACACTACAGCCGTAATTTTTCCCGAGGACATGCAGCTTTACTGTATGATTAAATGATGATGGCGTCCTCTTGGCTAAAATATTCTGGAGGTAAAATAGTCCCCCATTTGGATCTCCGGGCGGGGACTACTGAAGAGGACGTCGTTATCAGGAGAAAGAAAACTGGCGTTCTACGGATCGGAGCGTGGAATGCCAGATCCCTTAATCGGGCAGGTAGGGCAGAAAATCTAAAAAGGGAAATGGATAGGTTAAAATTAGATATAGTGGGAATTAGTGAAGTTCGGTGGCAGGAGGAACAAGACTTTTGGTCAGGTGATTACCGGGTTATAAATACAAAATCAAATAGGGGTAATGCAGGAGTAGGTTTAATAATGAATAAAAAAATAGGAGTGCGGGTTAGCTACTACAAACAGCATAGTGAACGCATTATTGTGGCCAAGATAGACACAGAGCCCATGCCTACTACAGTAGTACAAGTTTATATGCCAACTAGCTCTGCAGATGATGAAGAAATTGATGAAATGTATGACGAGATAAAAGAAATTATTCAGGTAGTGAAGGGAGACGAAAATTTAATAGTCATGGGTGACTGGAATTCGTCAGTAGGAAAAGGGAGAGAAGCAAACATAGTAGGTGAATATGGATTGGGGGGAAGAAATGAAAGAGGAAGCCGCCTTGTAGAATTTTGCACAAAGCATAACTTAATCATAGCTAACACTTGGTTCAAGAATCATAAAAGAAGGTTGTATACATGGAAGAATCCTGGAGATACTAAAAGGTATCAGATAGATTATATAATGGAAAGACAGAGATTTAGGAACCAGGTTTTAAATTGTAAGTCATTTCCAAAGGCAGATGTGGATTCTGACCACAATCTATTGGTTATGAACTGCAGATTGAAACTGAAGAAACTGCAAAAAGGTGGGAATTTAAGGAGATGGGACCTGGATAAACTGAAAGAACCAGAGGTTGTAGAGAGTTTCAGGGAGAAAATAAGGGAACAATTGACAGGAATGGGGGAAAGAAATACAGTAGAAGAAGAATGGGTAGCTCTGAGGGATGAAGTAGTGAAGGCAGCAGAGGATCAAGTAGGTAAAAAGACGAGGGCTAATAGAAATCCTTGGGTAACAGAAGAAATATTGAATTTAATTGATAAAAGGAGAAAATATAAAAATGCAGTAAATGAAGCAGGCAAAAAGGAATACAAACGTCTCAAAAATGATATCGACAGGAAGTGCAAAATGGCTAAGCAGGCATGGTTAGAGGACAAATGTAAGGATGTAGAGGCTTGTCTCACTAGGGGTAGGATAGATACTGCCTACAGGAAAATTAAAGAGACCTTTGGAGGGAAGAGAACCACTTGTATGAATATCAAGACGTCAGATGGCAACCCAGTTCTAAGCAAAGAAGGGAAGGTAGAAAGGTGGAAGGAGTATATAGAGGGTTTATGCAAGGGCGATGTACTTGAGGACAATATTATTGAAGGGGATGTAGATGAAGATGAAATGCGAGATAAGATACTGCGTGAAGAGTTTGACAGAGCACTGAAAGACCTGAGTCGAAACAATGTCACGGGAGTAGACAACATTCCATTAGAAGTACTGATGGCCTTGGGAGAGCCAGTCCTGACAAAACTCTACCATCTGGTGAGCAAGATGTATGAGACAGGCGAAATACCCTCAGACTTCAAGAAGAATATAATAATTCCTATCCCAAAGAAAGCAGATGTTGACAGATGTGAAAATTACGGAACTATGAGTTTAATAAGTCACAGCTGCAAAATACTAACGCGAATTCTTTACAGACGAATGGAAAAACTGGTAGAAGCGGACCTCGGGGAAGATCAGTTTGGGTTCCGTAGAAATGTTTGAACACGTGAGGCAATACTAACCTTACGACTTATCTTAGAAGAAAGATTAAGAAAAGACAAACCTACGTTTCTAGCATTTGTAGTCTTAGAGAAAGCTTTTGACAACGTTAACTGGAATACTCTCTTTCAAATTCTGAAGGTGGCAGGGGTAAAATACAGGGAGCGAAAGGCTATTTACAATTTGTACAGAAACCAGATGGTAGTTATAAGAGTCGAGGGGCATGAAAGGGAAGCAGTGGTTGGGAAAGGAGTGAGACAGGGTTGCAGCCTCTCCCCGATGTTATTCAATCTGTTTATTGAGCAAGCAGTAAAGGAAACAAAAGAAAAATTCGGAGTAGGTATAATAAAATTCATGGAGAAGAAGTAAAAACTTTGAGGTTGGCCGATGACATTGTAATTCTGTCAGAGACAGCAAAGGACTTCGAAGAGCAGTTGAACGGAATGGACAGTGTCTTGAAAGGAGGATATAAGATGAACATCAACAAAAGCAAAACGAGGGTAATGGAATGTAGTCAAATTAAATCGGGTGATGCTGAGGGGATTAGATTAGGAAATAAGACACTTAAAGTAGTAAAGGAGTTTTTTATTTAGGGATTAAAATAACTGATGATGGTCGAAGTAGAGAGGATATAAAATGTAGACTGGCAATGGCAAGGAAATCGTTTCTGAAGAAGAGAAATTTGTTAACATCGAGTATAGATTTAAGTGTTAGGAAGTCGTTTCTTAAAGTATTCGTATGGAGTGTAGCCATGTATGGAAGTGAAACATGGACGATAACCAGTTTGGACTAGAAGAGAATAGAAGCTTTTGAAATGTGGTGCTACAGAAGAATGCTGAAGATAAGGTGGGTAGATCACGTAACTAATGAGGAAGTATTGAATAGGATTGGGGAGAAGAGGAGTTTGTGGCACAACTTGACTAGAAGAAGGGATCGGTTGGTAGGACATGTTTTGAGGCATCAAGGGATCACAAATTTAGCATTGTAGGGCAGCGTGGAGGGTAAAAATCGTAGAGGGGGACCAAGAGATGAATACACTAAGCAGATTCAGAAGGATGTAGGTTGCAGTAGGAACTGGGAGATGAAGAAGCTTGC